>NC_142738.1:7687500-7987500 GCF_051943395.1 Hippocampus bargibanti | reverse complement strand
CACTTGCTATCTGCAATCTACTTCTCGCAGAAGTATGTTGATGCTAACGTTAACATCGGGCTTGTTAAAATGTCACTGACATTCGACTGTTTCATCGATGGTATTGTATCATTGCTAATTAGAATCAGAACATTTTCTCTCCTCTAATGCTCCGGTGCATTAACGCTGAAGTGCACTAGTTGGGCTCATTTAAAGGGGCGTTTACCTGTTTCAACATGACGGGCACTATCATCCAATCAAAATGGCGCTTTCGGCCAACCTAGGTCAGTGTCATCCAATCAAAATTGCGCTTTCCGCGACTGCAGCCCCAACGGGAAATGAACGGCGAAAAAACGAAAATATGTATTTAGTTTTATCGGCAAGCCATATGCAATCATCAAAGGAGCCATATATGGCTTGCGAGCCATAGTTTCCCGACCACTGGTCTATCGTGTCATTTAATAAAAAGTTGTGTCATACTACAACACATTTGACTAATATTGTCATTCAAATCAACACATTCTCGGAATAAAAATATAAATATATATTGCTACTTGCTCGAGATTTGTACGGTTGCAGCTAAACAAGATTCAACTATTTTTTTAATTGGATCTTCAATAATCAAGCGATATTCCACTAGAAAAATTAGCATCACTCCCCAAATAATGACACGAGCGGTAACTGCCACTATCTCCTGTCCTTGATAGATTGATACCTTGGCTTATGAAATTAATTGTTTCCCAGACAGAGTGTGTAAGGCGAAAAGTGTGTATCCCACAAATTAATTTCCCATAGGAAACCATTGAAATGAGAATAATCCATTCCCAGGTCCCCATAAAACACAATTTTTTACTTTCTAACTTTCTAATTCTTAAAACTACACAAAACATACTTTATTTTATGTATAATAAATGTGCTATGGTATTATAATTAAAGAAATAATCTGTACTGTATAATAAAGTCGTTTTATTCACCTTTGTGATGGTCGTTGATGGAATGCGTTCTTGACCAATCACGTTGGTTTAACCGAAGACTGGGGGCGGGGAATAGAGGACCAAAACAGTCGTCTGCTATTTTGTTGTTAGGAGAACGGGCTCGTTCGCGAACGACACTCGTGTGTATCCCGAAAAATAGTTCGTATGCCAAGGTAAAATTTTCATAAATGTAACGTTCGTAAACCGAAAAGTTCGTAAGCTAAGGTGTTCGTAAACCGAGGTATCACTGTACTGTTAACCAGAACAGTGGCACAAAATAATTAACACTACCTTGTGAAAAAGTACCCGCGGTCAGCTCAAAATTCACAAAAACCCACAAAAAAGTGGGTTTGGAAAACCACTTTGTATGTTTTTTAACTCATTCATTGCCATTTACAAATTTATTCGGGAATTGAAAGTTCTGTATAACATAGAGTGGCATTCCCAAATTTGTTCAGGTTTTGTTTTTTCTTCCTTGGGTGCCGATAAAGTGCTGGCAAGACCTCTTTCAATGTTTTTCCCTTACACAAGGGGCAGCATTTCCTTTTTTTCCATGTTAGGGCTTTGTTCCAGCTTCAGCGGTTTGTTAAAGCGCTACATAAACCAACATGGATGTATTGCATTGCATTTTGGACATACGCCCTCATTTCAAACACATATAACTCCAGAGACATATGAGTTAGGAATTAACTCTTTTTTTCTAATGAAAAAAAAGGTTTCTAACACTGTATTGAATGTTCATATAGTCTTAAAATTCCTATTGAAAGTCCTGGAATTTGAAAATGACAAAAACCCTGGCACTGGAGTGGACACGTTTTTGCACGTCTTGCAGTGAATGAGTTAAAGTGTATATAAATCAAATACAACGTGTTTCTATTGAGGGCAACTGCTTAACTGATGGATGGCTGCATAATCCAATTAAACCCTCATAAAAGCTTGATTTATGCCACACACTTGGTGCCCTCTGCAGTTGATTAACAAAAACACATTTTCTTTTTTATGTATAACTTTTTGACCCATGTAAAGTGACTTTGAGTCCTTACCACAAAATGGTCTTAGCATAAATCGTACCTCAGAAGGTGGCCATATGTCTTTCCTCTTCGTGAGCCTTTACATTGTTCTTGGCAAGATCCTTCAAATCCACCATGCCCATAAAATCACAACTGGACCGCTTGTACTTGTATTCTTGTCACGCCAGAAAATCCCCCTGAACAATGTAAAAGGATGACAGATCGTCTCATTTCACGGCATTTCATGTGTACCGTGCTCATAAACTTGGCAAATGCTCACTGTCTTTAACGGAACACCTGCGGAGGAAGAATCTGACCTTTTGAGCAAAGGAATTTAACTCCTAAAATCCCCCCAACTGCAAACTTGAGCATAAAGTTGAACTGAATAGAAAAAAAAAATAATAATGACGTCAAAAGACCCAGCCCCCCCCCCCCCCCCCCCCCCAAAAAAAAAAAAAAAAAAAAAAAAAAAAAAAAAACAAACTCCTCCTGCTGTATAGATGACATTGAACAGTATTCTCTGCGAGTTACACCTTTCATGACAGATTCATTCTTCACTATGCCGTATTGTGTGTCACAGCCTTGTCGGAACACTCCAGCAGGTCCCAGTTTCCCCTCAGTTACAGCCAAGTACAGCTTCCAATCTATTTAAATGGATCATCACTTGGATTAAACCACACCGCAGGCCCGACCCAGCAAGGTTTGAATTAAGGCTTGGGGCTATGTCATGCACTCTGATTATGCCGAATGGTTATGACCCTGCATGGAGCTATCTTGTGTGTGTGTGTGTGTGTGTAGATAGATAGATAGATAGATAGATAGATAGATAGATAGATAGATAGATAGATAGATAGATAGATAGATAGATAGATAGATAGATAGATAGATAGATAGATAGATAGATAGATAGATAGATAGATAGATAGATAGATAGATAGATAGATAGATAGATAGATAGATAGATAGATAGATAGATAGATAGATAGATAGATAGATAGATATGAATGACGTAGCAAGTCTCTTAAATCGCTGATAATAACGAACGGTACAGTCCAATCGAGTGGACTTGTACAGAGACAACACAACATTATGTTCCAACATAAATTACGACAAAAAAAAATGTCTTTTTCTCAATTTCTCCCGTTTGTTCCTCATTAGAGATATATTTGACATGACTTGTACACGCTGTCACTTTTACGGCCTTGTTTATGAACGTCACCATTGCTTTAAATAAGTGATCCGACATTGTGTGAAAGTGAAGACGAGGTGAATATATGCATTGGGCTCATTCACAAGCACCTGTCAAACGCAGCTGCTGCCGCTCTTAAACAACTGATTCAAACTACAGAGACGATCTGGACCCGGATCAGGTGTTTCCGCACGCCAGATGGGTCCACAACATGCAACAGTTGTGTGGTGGTAAGTGGCTGTTGTTTACCACCAGTGACATTATAACAAGGTGCTTGTTCCAAGGGAATCGAACATGAATCATAGAACAAAGAATTTCGTACTAATACTATTTTCTTTTATACATTTTGAACATTTATTCAATATCAGCTTGTGCTAGTATGCTTTTTTGACACTCTAGACCAGGGGTGTCCAAAGTCGGTCCTCGAGGGCCGCTGTCCTGCCTGTTTTCCAGCTCTCCCAGGAGCAACACACCTGATTCAAATGATCAGCTCATCAGCCAGCTCTGAAGCAGCATCAAAATGGTCCTGATGATCTGAATCAGGTGCGTTGCTCCTGGGAGAGCTGGAAAACAGGCAGGACGGCGGCCCTCGAGGACCGACTTTGGACACCCCTGGTCTAGACCTCAACTATAGTGCACAGTTTTGTTTCACTCATAACATAGTTGTTGCATTGTGAAGAAAAAAAATATTGGGTGAACTTAAAATATGGCTCGTTATGGTGGTTGGTTAGTTAGTTGATTAGTTGGTCAGTTAGCTAGTTAGTTAGTTAGTCAGTCTGTCGGTTAGTTAGTTAGTTAGTTAGTTAGTTAGTTAGTTAGTTAGTTAGTTAGTTAGTTAGTTAGTTAGTTAGTTAGTTAGTTAGTTATTTTACAGTGTGGTTCACAGAATTTATGTCATACTGAAGTTGAAGGCAGAAGTGGGAAAAACATTACCGGTAAGACAGTATTCCTGCAGTTTTCCCCAAGAGAATATAAAGAGAGTTTGAGTATGCTCAATAATTTTTTAATATCAACCTGGATCAAATCAGTCAATAACTACCATAATAAGAGCATTGTTAAATTTATTAGAAAACAAAAAACAAACCCAAAGTTTTACATAGCTTTTGTAAATGAGATTGCGGGTGAAACTAATGAAGTGTTTCTCTTAAACACGGTCGCATTTGATAAAAAGAGAGATTTGGGACTTCTTTCATCAAACACAAAGCCCATTGAGATTTACCGCTATTTTTTACTGTGCTAACATGTCAGTGGTTAAATAACATAATGGATCTTATTTGCATTTCCAAAATGCCAGCGATATGTCTCACTATCGCAAACCTTCCCCTGAGTGCGTTTGAGATAATAACCATTAAATGAAAAATCGTGAGGGAAAGGAGAGCTTCTAGGTATGTACTGTAATACAGTATCCACAGTACTGCATCACATAAAAGTACTTTTCGTTGCTCTCTATGATTGATGTCAATCAACTTAAAGGACAACCGACGTCTCCGGACAAGTTGTGTCCATAATTTGTAAAATGGCTTCAAATGACTTCTACTGAGCGTATTTTAATAAGATTCCACCACATATAGCTATATTTTACGTTTTAAGACTCGTGCTGAATATTCCGTAAGTCTTGTTTTTGAGTTGGTGACGAGTCCGTACGTGACGTCACTGAAGGAACGCCCCTGACCGAAAAAAAGGACACATTGTAGCAGTCCTTCCATCACGTCAATGCTTGTTTGGTCTGAAAACCTCGTGTTGCACCAGAAAGAGCCAGAAGAGGGCGTCCAAGCTCCATATAAGGAATTTATCAGCCTGTGAAAACAGCCTGATTAATTCCTCACAGGAGCTCGGTGGCCATTTTCTGCCTCTTTTTGGATGAGACATTTCCCCCCAATGTTGCCTCAAAATGGCACGGAATAAATTCTTTAAACGATTGCAAACATGTATGCTTTCCTCTTCAGAACTATTTGAATCATATTCATAACTGGGTGTGTAACAAGAAAGCATATTCTCCGAATTTGAAACCATTGTTTGATTGTCCAGCAATGCAAGACGACTTGGCATGAAGTCACGAACTGGGGGCGGGACTTTCTGAAAATGCCCAATTCGCAGCTCCATTTTTTGACGATTTTGGACACTTTAAGTCATTTTTATTGGTGTTTTGCATTTGACTATAAATATCATACTGCGTGTTTTGGGTATTTTAGATGCTATAAAACTGAGGTTTTTCTGATGTCAGTTAGGAAACAAAAAAGTGACGTCGGTTGTCCTTTAAAATCTCAATGGAATAGGTGAGTCTTAGAAGTCTTTCGATCATTTACTTATTTCCGGATGCTTTTTTTAAATTTTACAAGTACTGATTCGCCAGGCGTGGTGACAATAATGTATAAACCCCACCGAAGCCCCGAACAAGACAGGAATTATTTTAAGAGACATATCTCATAGCATTGGACCTTGGACATTTGGCACCCAGGCTTGAATGAATCTTACTGACCAAGGCAGGTGCATGAAAGCGAAGGAGGTCCTAAAAATATCCAAAGTATCTTTGAAAAGATTATAGAAGACACTAGTGTGCCCTTGATCCACAGCCGTCTTGGATTGGAGGTTTGCTTTTTAATAAGCCACTTGAATCATTTCAGAGAGTATACCGTCAAAGATGCAATATTTTTAAATATTCACAATACAATACACGCACATGCCTCCGAATCAGAACCAAAACGAAATATGTATATCAGAAAATACATGCTTTTAAGATGCGATATTAAATAAAAAAATAATACAATAAAACAAATAATTATGATATTTATTTAATTAAGTTAAACAAACATCCTGATTAATATCCCTGAAAAGGACTAAGGAAAATAAATAAACAAATACATAAAAAATAAATACATCAGTAGATATGTGAATACATAAATGAATAAATAAATACATAATTAAATAAATAAATAAATGGCACACTAATAAATAAGTAAATGAAGGACTAAATACACAAACAAATAAACAAATACAAAAATGAGTGAATGAACATAAATACATACATAAATACATACATAAACACACATAAATATAAATACATGCACACAAACATGTAAATAAATACACAAATATGAATAAATAAATCAATAAATTGATGAATAAAGAAATAAATGCACACAAACCAATAAATACGTAAAAAAATTAAAATATACATAAAAAAATAATTAATTAATACATAAATACAAATAAATTAATTAATACATAAAAAATAAACTAATAAATACATAAATAAATGAAGAAATACACAAACACAAATAAATAAATAAATTGCACACTAATAAATAAGTAAATGAAAGAATAAATACACAAACAAATAATCAAATAAACAAATACAAAAATGAGTGAATGAATACATAAATACATACATAAATACATACATAAACACACACATAAATACAAATACATGCACACAAACACGTAAATAAATACACAAATATAAATAAATAAATAAATAAATAAATTGATGAATAAAGAAATAAATGCACACAAACCAATAAATACGTAAAAAATAAATACAAAAAAATAATTAATTAATTAATAATAATTATATTATATTATATTGTATTATAATTAATACATAAAAAATAAACAAATAAATAAATACATAAATACACAAATAAATAAATAAATAAATAAATAAATAAATAAATAAATAAACACACAAACACACTGGCCCTCCGGGCCACCTGTCGTAATGGTAATACATCAAAAACCACCCAAAAAAAATAAGAGGTAAGTAAAGTAGTCAGAGCCTTGAAAATGTGACGTAACAATAGTTTAACATGTAGCATCTGACACAGAGGGGATTTAACAATTACAGCACCAAGAGGCACACGAACCGAGCAAGATTCTCCCTTCAAGGGACCTGGTGGCTAGTTGACATGTGTTTGTTTGAGACAAACAAACAACACAACCTCGAGAAGGATTTCCTGTCAATTATCAGGTGAAAATCCTCATGATCACTCAGAACATTTGCCCTGAGGGTGGGCTTGCCAATCAAATGAAGGTCCCCTCCCAAGATCAGCCACAGCAGCCATCCTGTGTGCACACACACACACACACACACACACATACACACAAACCCATACACACCCTACACACACACACACACACACACACATACACGTTTTTGACACAGAGAGGACGAGGGACTAATTTCAAACATGAAACACAGCAGCCATCCTGCGTGCGCACACACACACACACACACACACACACACACACACACACACGCACGCACACGCAGGCAAAAACACACACACACATACACACACCTTTTTGACATTGTGGGGACGAGGGATTTGCCTCGTGGGAACCTAATTTCAAACATGAAAAAAATATATTTATGAAACACAGCAGCCATCCTGCGTGCGCGCACACACACACACACGCACACACACTGGCAAACACACACACACACACACACGTTTTTAAACATGGTGGGGACGATGAATTTGACCCGTTGGGCAATTTCAAACATGAAAAAAATGTTTTTTGAAACAGGGCAGCCATCCTGCACACAAACAAACACACACACACACACACACACACACACACACACACACACACACACAAACGTTTTAAACATGGTGGGGACGATGAATTTGACCCGTTGGGCAATTTCAAACATGAAAAAAATGTTTTTTGAAACAGGGCAGCCGTCCTGCACACAAACAAACACACACACACACACACACACACACACACACACGTTTTTAAACATGGTGGGGACGATGAATTTGACCCGTTGGGCAATTTCAAACATGAAAAAAATGTTTTTTGAAACAGGGCAGCCATCCTGCACACAAACAAACACACACACACACACACACACACACACACACACACACATACACACACACACACACAGGTTTCCGTGCTTTGCTACTACGTATCAGAAATCTGTTTTTTTTCTTTAATGTGTTTATTTGTTGCATGAATTTGTTGAAAAGGCAATAAATAAAAAATGTTTGAAAACAATATTGAGGGGCAGAGGGAATTGTAGACGGAGGAATTTTCAAAATGAGTCGGCCGTACGGTGGAACCAGAAACACAAAAATAAAACAAAATGTCCGTCTTGGGTGAACGATCAAAAAGAATCTCATGAACACAGCACAGTTCGTTTTCACTCTGAGCGTTTTAAACCTTCACGTTCATCCTCCATGCACAGAAAGTGGCTTCTCTTACATGAGGAAGCCTTGTCCCCCTCAGGCCATATAAAGAGGTATAAAAGTCAAATATTTAGGAGAAGACGAATCAGCGAGTAGACCCTCGCAAGACGTCCAGACGACCTCACACGCCTCCTCCCACCCCCCCTCCCTCAAAAGTATTGGATGTCTCAAGGAATCTGCAGCCCCCCTGCACCCCCTCCTACTTCTAAGTACATATTTGTGAGGGCACGGGGAGGCAGAGCCTGCACTCCAGCTCCACGTTCACTGAGGCACACACGGCCCCGACTTCCTGCTCTCGCCTCCTGTGTACTTTCCCACTTTTTCCTTTGACGGAGCTTTCCCCACTTGGCAATAAGATAAGCAGCCATGGACGCCATCAAGAAGAAGATGCAGATGCTCAAGCTCGACAAGGAGAACGCCTTGGACAGAGCTGAGCAGGCCGAGTCGGACAAGAAGGCGGCGGAGGACAGAAGCAAGCAGGTTGGCCCGCGTTTAGTTCTTCATCACGGATGGATAGATAGATAGATAGATAGATAGATAGATAGATAGATAGATAGATAGATAGATAGATAGATAGATAGATAGATAGATAGATAGATAGATAGATAGATAGATAGATCGAAGAGACTGAGAGCAAGAGACAGACAGACAGACAGACAGACAGACAGGCAGGAAGATAGATAGATTTAAACCACATACTCCATGAATGAAAAACGAATCAAGACAGTGTTCGTGTATTAGCTAGCTAAATCGCTCGTGACCTAAATAGTAGCCATAAACTAGCTAACACTAGCTAACCAGACAGACAGACAGACATGTAGATAGATTTAAACCACATACTCCATGAAGGAAAAACGAATAAAGACAGTGTTCGTGTATTAGCTAGCTAAATCGCTCGCGACCTAAATCGCCATAAACTAGCTAACACTAGCTAGACAGACAGACAGACAGACAGACAGACAGACAGACAGACAGACAGACAGACAGACAGACATGTAGATAGATTTAAACCACATACTCCATGAATGAAAAACGAATAAAGACAGTGTTCGTGTATTAGCTAGCTAAATCGCTCGCGACCCAAATCGCCATAAACTAGCTAACACTAGCTAACCAGACAGACAGACAGACAGAAATGTAGATAGATTCAATCCACATACTCCATGAATGAAAAATGAATGAAGACAGTGTTCATGTATTAGCTAGCTAAATCGCTCGCGAGCTAAATCGCCATAAACTAGCTAACACTAACTAACCAGACAGACAGACAGAGATTTAAAGCACATACTGCATGCATACTGAAAGGAAAAACGAATCAAGACATTGTTAATGTATAAGCTAGCTAAATAACGCGCTAGCTAAATCTCCATAAACTAGCTAACACTAGCGAACCAGATCGAAAGATAGATTCATATGCATGAATATTGTGTTTTCCATGCTATAACTGGCTTGTCTTTGCTACACATGTGTAGTTAGAGGATGAAATAAGAGTGTTGGAAAAGAAAATGCGTGTGACTGAGGACGAGCGAGATAAAGTGTTTGAGGAATTCCAAACTGCTGAGGAGAAGCTGCTGAGCGCCGAGGAGGTCGCCGCGAAGGTATCCAGTACTCACTTGCGCGGACTTCTTTAACTTTGCTCTTTTCCTTTTCTCCTGTCCTGTCTTCTCTTGTTTCTCTGTGCGTCTTTTGTAAATGTGTATTCGTGCCACTCAATGGTTACCAATCTTGCCCTCCCACGAAAAAAAAATTAAACACTGAAACGGGACTCAGCTTGAGGATGACTTGCAAGGTCAGCAGAAGAAGCTGAAGGGAACGGAGGATGAGCTGGACAAGTACTCTGAGGCTCTTAAAGATGCCCAGGAGAAACTTGAGTTGGCTGAAAAGAAAGCTACAGATGTAAGTAAAGATGAGGGATCCAACAGGGCACATCACACGTCCCTTTCATGTTTTCACCTTCCTCTTATCACTGCACCTACACTGTCATTTTACTCTCCTGTTGCAATGTGGGTGTATTCTACAGCCCAGAAATTTATGTCTCTGTTCATACACTGTATAATATCTTATAAAAAATATTGATTATGCACTAATGTTGATGAAAATCACATGTCCGACATTACAGTATATATTCTCCTTTTATATTTCCCATATTTCTTTTCAGAGTGTGAATATCTGTAGTGTGCTTTAGCATTACTTAATGTTGAGTAAAAGTGCACGTAATGGCCAAACAAAATGTCACTTCCCAATAGTAATTTTGAGTTGAAAGGAACCAAATTCCTACTTTGGGTTTTCAGCTAAAAAGAAATTGGGAAGCCGCGCTCTATATTTTGCAACATGCTCAATCATTTGAATGCAAGCCCAAAGAAAGTCACACTTCAGTGTACGCGAAATCCACACCACATCTATTTTCAATATGGAAACATGATAGAAGTCGTATTACGTTTTGGACACTAATCCTCGTCGTTTTATGTGTCGCTGCCTGCTGAGATTTTTATTTTTTTCGAAGTGAAAATCAAGTCAGTCTTCCCACGAGTGCAAGGAGCCAGTAGAATGGATAAAAATAGACAACTTCTTTATATGGTCAACATTGAGCTGCAGTCTGCTTGCTTCGCAAAGGGGAGGAAACGCAGTTCCTCACAATGTGCCAGCAGCACAATTTGGCCATATATAGCTAGAGGTTAAAAAGATGGTGACCGAAAGAAATCACATCTTTGTAGATATACAGTATACTTTGTATGTGGTGATTGTTGTACAAACATTGCATTACAGCCATGTAGTTGATTTTTTTTTGTATATAAAAGATAAAAAATGTGTTAATAGTCATTTTGCTCAATTATATAAACATAGTGAGTGAGAGCGACTGGCCAGCCCACGGTAGTGAAAATTCATATTTACATTTATTTTTTACAAATAACGAATAGATAATCATCAATTAGCAAAACAAATGGTGACTGACTCCGAAATCACCCGCAGAAAAAAAAGTTCTTATTCCGTGACTGTAAAGTGTCCTTGAGAGTTTTGAAAGGCACTTAGAAATAAAATGTATTATTATTATTATTATTATTATTATTATTATTATTATTATTATTATTATTATTATTGTTATTATTATTGTTATTATTATTGTAAGTTAAAAAAATCAGTACTTTTAAAAATATTTTTGAAAATAAAAATATGTGCATCGGGTGCCAAACCACAAATACGCTGGGAAAAAAAAAAAAAATAAAATAAATAAATGATACAATGCCGTGTCATACTGACCCGTTCACCACAATTGTATTTTTTTTTTTTACATCTGAATTACATTTCTTGGAATCAAGATTTAAATGATTTTTTTAATTACATTTATTTACTGAAAAAAACAAAGATTTAATCCATATCTTTTCATGCTTTATGCGGTTCTCAAAAAGAAACCGATATAATTATTATATAATTATTTTGAGCCTTGTTTCGGACACCCATATGTCAGCGTGTTGTATTATTTCAATTTGACCAATAGATGGCGGCAAAAGACAGGTAATTATTGTACTCTTCAGATTTGTATGAAGAGAGCGTGTTAACATTCCTTTATGATCCTTGTAACATTATCGTATTTTAATGTGTTCCAGAAATAGAACGATTGAGCGTTTTTCGCAGGACAAGCCGCACCGTCCTCGTGGGGTGGATGTCGTCACGTCAATGACCATATCGTCATCTGGCCAATATGACAGTGACAGATTTGTTATTGTTGAGATACCGAGAACACTGTGATACTCGGCAAATATCGACTTTTTATATATACTGTCTAAGTGCGGGTGTGTTCGTGTGAATTGCGTGTAGGTGCGTGTGCGCAGAGCTGGATAGAGTGACAGTGAGACAGCGAGTTATCAATATCGTGATACTGTTATTGATCAATATCAATTCCAACGACGATATCGTCGTTTGGATCGATCCGGCGACTCATTGAAGCAGGGCAGACAGCCAGCTACAGTACTCGAGCGGGCTCTTTGCCTTGCCGTGAGAGAATCACGAAGAATGGCAGGATCCACGTCGGTGGAGGCTGTCAAACGAAAGATTCGGTCTTTGCAAGAGCGGGCGGGTTTCGCGGACGACAAAGCCGAAAGATTTCATCGCGAGTTGCACGAGCAACGCAAAGCCAGGGAGCAAGTAAGACGTTAACGTTTCTGAATTTATCGCCAATGTAGGTCACTCGGCTGAGCTCCGGGGCGACTCTGCCATGCGGGATGCTGCGCTCCCATAACGCAACTTCACCTGCTACTTTTTTTGGGAATTAGCTGCCCAATTTGTGGCCGCGAATGCCAATGCTGTACACGTCGTGTTTTAACCACACAACGTGCTTTCTGAATTTGACTTGAGAAATTGCTACAAGCAGGAAGCTCGTGGCATAAAACACGCTGCAGGTGACAGATGCAGTTTGACATGCCCATATATGGTCAACGCAAAGCAACAGATTGATTATTTTTCCACCTTGAATTAGAAGAACAGGAAATCCTTTGGTCGGTCAAGGGGCTTAAAGAGTCGGAGGCCAGACCAGGCTCTGTCTAATATAGCTTTATCTCCTTTGTCAGTTTATTTGTTTCCAGTTTAGCTGCTCACTGTGTAGTAATCCGACTTCCTTGTTCTGCTAGCTAGCTACCAACTTGAAAATCCAACCCCAAGAAAGAAGGCCAAATCAAAACTGCCACATCAAATAATGTGACCTGCTCAACAAATTGTTTTTGTTTTTTGTTTGAGAAAATATGGCCTGAAAGTATCGTTGTTGAACAACATTCTTCAACCACTTTTACAAAGATTCACTTCGACCAAACCCATTTTAACAAATGGTAGACAATAGTTAAAATGAAACATTTTCTTGACACATTATCATGACTTCTTACATTCAAGATCAATTTGTTGCTCAAATGTACTGCAGTAATGTTCTTGGTTTTGTGAACATTTTTTAAAAGGATATCGTACCAGGACTTTTGTACATACCCTCAAACGAACTGCTCACATACACTCGCCTTTTACAGTGAACCATTTTTTTGTGCCCTTGAGAATGTTGAAAAGTAAACCTGGACATTAGCCTTAAATCTTAAATCTTATGTGCTATGAGAAATGAGTCACGAAATGATGACTTTGTTAGTCCAAAACATGTATTTTCATATAACACAAGTGATTTATCTTTGCGCATCTAGTCAAAGTCAAAGTCAGCTTTATTGTCAAATATGCTAATATGCATGACATATCTATCTCTGCCAACAATGATATTGTGACAATTTCATATTCCAGTACGAGATGGCAGATTAACCTGTCTTGCCACCTATTGCCATTCATACAAAAGACTAGTAGCTGTGTGTTGAATTGAACAGACCCAAATGTCATACTGATCAAGATAATCTCGTCTCAATTTACTGAAACAAGATGATCATGATTTAAAAAACACAACATGTGTTAACCCAGCAGTTTTAAGATTATATACTTTTTGTGACGATTTCGTTGCAGACACAACCCCATAGAAAAAAAACTTATTTTCCGGTGTCTAAGACGCACCCAAAAGCCTTGATTTTCTTCAACAGATAACCTTACGCTTTATATGCAGGTGCGCCTTATATGTGAAGTAATATTTAGCCATAGCAGGTTTTGCAACCACTGTCAGCAGCCACCATTTTCCCCTGTTGAAGAAGTTGTGGATAGCCCAACCCTCTTATTTTAGCGCCTTATAATGTGGTGTACCGTGTATTGTATTTGTAAAACTTTTATATATTATATTTGGAAAACTTTTTTTCATTCATTGAAGGTACGCCGTATTTTCCGGTATGCCTTATATATGGAAAAAGTTTAAAAACACCATTCATCGGGGGTGCGCCTTATACTTCGGTGTGCCTTATACACCGGAAAATATGGTATATTGGAATTAGGTAGTAGGGTATTATTGATGTATTATGTAATATGGACATCTTGTATTCGTGCAAGCAGCATGTCAAAAAGCAGAACAAGTAAGCCCTGGAAGGAAGCCTTTTCCCAACGGGATTGCACAAACAACTGACCAGCTCGAAACTGCTTGAATAAGCGATCATTTAAAAAAAAATGTAAAAACTGACTTATGTCTTCTGTTCTTAGGCTGAGAGCGATGTGGCCTCCCTCAACAGACGCATCCAGCTGGTTGAGGAGGAGTTGGACCGTGCTCAGGAGCGTCTGGCCACTGCTTTGACCAAGCTGGAGGAAGCCGAGAAGGCCGCTGATGAGAGCGAGAGGTGCGTTCACGAACAGGAAGGGTGTTAAACTCATTTTTTTGCTGCGGGCCACATTGTAGTTATGGTTTCTTCTCGGGTTATGTGATGAATTTGGGCAAATCATTAGAATGTTTTATCTCCTCCACATATTACATACGGAATGCACAACAAATTAACTCATTCACTGCCAGACGATGTGCAAAAATGTGTCCACTCCAGTGCCATTGTCACTTGAATTCCAGGGCCCACATAATATTGAGTTTTAGGACTACATAAACATTCAATAGAGCATTAGAAAGCATAGAATTGCTTCTTTCATCAGAAAAAACGAGTTAATTCTTAAATTATATGGGTCTGGAGTTATATGAGCTTGAAATGAGGGTGGCTGTTGAAAATACAAAGCAATACTTCACTGTCCTGCACGAAGTCCATGGGGAGTTCATCTGCTAAGAAAATCCCACAGAGGGAGGTGCTGGCTCTCTCGCTAGCTGTCTATTAGCTGTTTAACTAACTGGCTGGCTATCTAGCTGGCTATCTATTAGCTATTTATCTATCTTACTGGCTATCGTCTAGCTAGCTATCTAGCTATCTATCTATTAACTAGCTATTAGCTAGCTAGCTTTCTATCTATTTAAGTTATTCCGGGTTGAGTGAATGCTGGCGCGTGTGGCTGCCGCTGCTCACCCACAGAAAAAAAAAACGTATTCTTTGACTGTAAAGTGTCCTTGAGAGTTTTGAAAGCCGCTTATAAATGAAATGTATGATGATGGGCGCTTTAACAACAGCTGAAGCTGGAACAAAGCGCTCACACGGAAAGAAAGGAAATGCTGCCTCCTTGTGGAAAAGAAAAAAACGTTGCCAGAGGCCATGGCCAACGCTTTATCAGCACCCAAGCATGAAAAAAAAACCTGAACAAATTCGTCATATTTTAAATTCCCGAATAAATTCATGAATGGCAGTGAGTGAGTACTACTTTTTAAATTAGAAGTCAAAAACATGACTGTTATTGTTGACAGTGAAATTAAATTGACATTTTGCTTCAGACTTTAGCAAGCGTCACGGCACTTGACATGCTTGATTTGCTCTCGGAGGCTGAATAAAATGATGTGATGGGCCAGATTTGGCCCCTGGGCCTTGACTATGACACCCATGACGTAAAGGTTCCTGCTTGTCTCTACATCTCCTTACCTGCTTTATCCGTGTCCTTCACAGAGGCATGAAGGTCGTTGAAAACAGGGCCATGAAGGATGAGGAGAAAATGGAGATTCAGGAGATCCAGCTCAAAGAGGCCAAGCACATTGCTGAGGAGGCTGACCGCAAATACGAGGAGGTGAGTTTTTCCCAAAGCTTTCCAAAAATAAACACCAAATCATAATGTAATGATGAGAAGTAAACAGTTGTTTTGTTTTTGTTTTGTTTTTTTTAACACTTTGCTGTGTTGCACCTACAGGTGGCTCGTAAACTGGTCATCATTGAGAGTGACCTGGAGCGTACAGAAGAACGCGCCGAGCTGTCAGAAAGGTAAAGTTTACAAAATTTGTCACTAACCCCCCCCCCCCTACCAGGTACCACCCGACTTATCTGTTCACCTCATAAGCCCAAAATAAAGTATAGTTGTGTAAATACACGCCCGGACGATTGGAACATGACGCCTTGTGTTCTTACTGGATGTGCCGATCATTTGCATTTGCTCCCTCCGGCTTGAATGGCTGCTGCTTGCAAAAACGATTGCCACTCAAAGTCAGCGGCGAAGGCTGGATGATGAGCTAAGAGTCGCGGAGCAAAGCATGAAATCACTAAACTCCTCACTCAGACAGGTACTATGAGCCAAAACTAACACCCGTGTTCTTTTTTTTTTTTTTGCATGACACTCCTCATGCAATCATTTAGCAAAAAAAACAAAAACAAAGCCTGTGCTTTTTGCCTCACGCTTCTTCTTCTTCAAGCTTTTTTTTTTCATCTTTCATGGACAGTTAAACCCGTTCATGAAAGTGACCACATTCGGAGTAGAAGTGACGTGTGTGTGTGTGTGTGTGTGTGTCTTCTACATGACAAGAGTGGCAAAACAAGTGCAATGAGTTTTTTCACGCATACAAATTCACTTGAACTCAGAATCTGGCCACTTGAAACATTTCATTCTTAACTGGTGAATCTTTTTTTCGTGATTCCGAAGCTGAATTTTCCACCAAGCAGTGCAAGACTGTCTGCTACCGACAGGATGTCATATTCTAATTGAAAGGTGATGGAATGCAATTTTGAAATGGCTAAGGATGGGGAAAAAAAAAGTTTATTTTGGTAAATTGGTCGCTTCTTTGTAATATACACACACGCACACATACATACAGGGTGACCCAAAAAGATGCGTACCCATGAAAATTTCAATTGTGGCTTTGATTAAAAAGCTATTTATTTCAAATTGCAACCACACATTATTCAGGGAGGGTGACCCAAAAACACGCGTACTATTGAGTCCCTCACTGCAGCAATGTTTTCTCCCGAAAGAAAAAGTAAAAGTGATTGACAACTTTATCAGACGACAAGTACAAGTACAGTTTGCTTGCAACGAAATGGTGGACATTTGGAACACATCTTGGGAAAGCCATAAATTGACTAAAAATTGACAGAAATAGCTGAAACCCTGGTGAATGGTCTTCCATAAAATGAATAATGTGTGGTTGTAATTTGAAAGAAATAGCTTTTTAATTAAAGCCACAATTGAAAATTTCATGGATCTTTTTGGGTCACCCTGTACATGGAGGGGTGTAATTACATTCTTTTTCATTCTTGACACCTTTATCATGTGGTTTACAAAGGAAGTGGGCAGAGCCAAACAGTGACGCATGGCGAGTATTGTGACAGAGCCACCAAAAAAAGAATATATATACAGTAAAGTCTCGTTATATCGATATTCAAGGGAGCCCGAAAAAATATCGATATAACCGGGACTATCGATATATCCGACCCTGTTTGCATGTAATTTTCTCTGCATACAGTAAAGTCTCGTTATATCGATATCGGATATATCGATAGTCCCGGTTATATCGATACTATTTCTATGCACGCACGGAGAAAATTACATGCAAACAGGGTCGGATATATCGATAGTCCCGGTTATATCGATATTTTTTCGGGCTCCCTTGAATATCGATATAACGAGACTTTACTGTATATATATATATATTCCATCACAAGGTCAATTGCTGTGCGAGAGTGAGATGCTGGCTGCCTTGCCAAAATTGTCCTATATATATATACACAGTATAAAACCAAAAATTGCACTTTGTTATAACTGCTTGGTTGAAAGTACAGCTTATCATTACATAATAGTATGGCGAGGCGGCGTACGAAAGCAGTGTGGTGTTGAGAACAATTACAGTGATCCCTCGCTACTTATTTTACTTTCAGTGCATCGTGTTTTTTTTTCCAGGGATAAAAATGCTCCGAATAATAACAACAAAAATGCTGAATGACTGAGGTTTTCAGATTGTCATCTATCGCGGGTGGTCCTGGTCCCCATTAACAGCAAAAAACGAGGGATTACTGTACTGCTTTTTGATCATCCAATTGTTTCCACCTTCCTTACTTGTCTGGGGGTTCCCTTCTGATTTAATCTGTGTTGTTCTTTTTGATCTTGTTTCCTCTCTCTCCCCCTCCCCGTTCTGCCCTTTTTGTATCTTTCCCTCCACCTCTTTCACATCTGGTTCTTTCGGCCGTTGCCCTC
This sequence comes from Hippocampus bargibanti, assembly GCF_051943395.1. Lineage (NCBI taxonomy): Eukaryota > Metazoa > Chordata > Actinopteri > Syngnathiformes > Syngnathidae > Hippocampus > Hippocampus bargibanti. The sequence goes on along the minus strand of NC_142738.1, from coordinate 7,969,220 downwards.
CCTTTTCTGTCCCCCTTTTTTTTCACTCGTGTCAAACAAAACCAGCAAATGCTCTGAGCTGGAGGAAGAGTTGAAAACTGTAACCAACAACTTGAAGTCACTGGAGGCCCAGGCTGATAAGGTAGGCAGCCCGAAAGGGCCCACTGCATGCTGACAAATCCCTTGCCGCTCTCCTTGATGGGAAAACAGAAACCAGAAGAGCTTGGGAACCAGATGTTTGTCTCTTCTCAGCATGCTTTCTGTGCGACATTGGAAGACTTGCTTGAATAATTATCCTGATTAACAAATATTCAAATTTCAAAATAGGACATGCAAGTAAAATTTCAAGCTACATTTTTGCATTAAATCCAAATGCCATTTTTCCTCAGCATATTTGGTTTCTATGATAATAAAAATAATAATTAGGCATGTTGGTCCAATGTTTAACGCGTCGACCTTGTCATTGGTTAAATCCTGGCTCCTTCCTGTGTGGAGTTTGCAGGTTCTCGTCAGGCCTCTGTGGGTTTTCTTCCATATTTCCTTCCATATTCCGAAAATATGCATGGCAGGCTAATTGAACACTCTAAATTGGCCCTCGGTGTGAGCGTGAGCACAGATGGGTGTTCATGTCAGTGTGTGCCACGATTGGCTGGCAACCGGTTCAGGGTGTCCCCCGCCGACTGCCCGAAGGCAGCTTATGAGGATAAAATAGATGGATGGATAATAGTATTGATAATAATGCATTTTTTAATCTGCCTTTTTTTAACTCAGCTGTTTTCGGGTACTTGCCTGGGGACACCCTGAACTGCTTGCAGACAATCGCTGGGCACACAAAGACAAACACCGAAACAAGATTACTCATTTGGACAGTTTTGAATGTTCCATTAACCTGCCATGTGTGTTTTTGGAATCTGGGAGGAAATCTGAATACCCGAACAAAACCCACGCAGGAAAACATGCAAACTCCACACAGGAAGGCTAATCAAACCGTGCAGAAATGAAAGATTGTGTATTTATTAGTATTTTTAAGCAATAATTAATGCTACTATCTGTATTGTGGAAGCTTTTACAGGTCAATTTCTTTGTTTTTTTGTTATTTTGACTTCAAGATGGCGCCGCGAGAGTGGCTGCCTTTCCAGCAGCTCCTGTATTTTGTTTTCCTACTTTCATTCATTTCATAACTTTGCTGCTGTTAAATGTTAATTTCTCCACTGCGAGACGAATAAAGGCAAATCCAATCCAATCCAAAATATCTAAATATATATCAATATAAAAAAGTGCAGAAAAAATAAATTCAAGATATTTTTAAATCAGTGTCAAAAGTACGTGAAGCAACATCTCTGGTGAACATTTGGTGTTGACCACAGTCATTGAAGAGCATGTGTAACTTCTCTTGTTATTTTTTAAATCGCAGTACTCACAAAAGGAGGACAAATACGAGGAAGAGATCAAGATCCTCACCGACAAGCTGAAGGAGGCGAGTGTCACGGCGCGTCAAGAACACGCGGCACCGTTGTCGTAGTGAGCTCACGTCCGTGTTTCTTCCGCGCAGGCTGAAACCCGCGCCGAGTTTGCCGAGAGATCAGTAGCCAAGCTTGAGAAGACCATTGATGACTTGGAGGGTATGTTTGAGTTTGTTTGTTTGTCATTTTATCTGTAAAATATTTTGTCGGTCAACCGGAAAAAAAGATTTTGATTCAACACAAAGACAAATGGCCGACTTGAACTCATTCATTGCCATTCCCGAATATATTCGGGAATTGAAAAGCATGACGTGGCGCGCCATTCCCAAATTTGTTCGGGTTTTGGTTTTTATTGTGGGGGTGCCGATAAAACACAGGTCAGACCTCTGGCAATGTTATTTCCCTGCCACGAGGGTGCATCATTTGCATTTTTTTCCATCTTAGCGCTTTGTTCCAGCTCTTGTTAAGGCGCTATATAATATGTATGTATTGTATTTCGGACAGCCGTCCCCATTTCAACCTCAGATAACTCCAGACCCATATAACCTAGGAATTAACTTTTTTTTTTAGAATGAAAGAAGACAGTCTATGGTGTCTTACGCTGAATTGGATGTTTATGTAGTCCTAAAAGTCAGTATTCTATGGGTCCTGCAATTTGAATGAAAAATGACAAAAACCCTGGCACTGCAGTGGACACATTTTTGCACATCGTCTGGCAGTGAATGAGTCAGGCCACTGATATTTACCATTGAGAGGTTGAGAAGTCCAAGGTTTTATATATCTCACAAACAAGTAAACTACCAAAATAATGATAAGAATTTATTTGACGTTCAATTAATTGTTCGTCCTCGAGTAATCTATGGTATCTTTTACATAGCTACAAATATCTCTTTTTGATTTCTTTCTAATGATCGACAAGTACACTTGAGTACTTTATTTGATAGGGGGAATAAAAATGAACAAACGTAGGAAAATAAAGTAGTCCAATTTGGTACTTCAACCTTCATTACATGGGAAAAAAAGCTCAATAAAACAAGAAAATGCAACCAAACGTGCTCAGGTTGACAGTTGTTCCCACACCCAACCCGCACCACAATACATTTGGAGCACTAACATTTAACAGTGAGTCTAATGACAGAAACCGAGAAGGAGAAAGACGACTGATTGACAAAAAGTCACAAGTCAACATTTTCTGTGTGCATACCGCAGAGGACTTTGCACTCACTTGTGCTGCCCTTTCATTCCTGTCATTCTTTGATGTAACTTTTGTTTCCCCTCTTTCCTCCCTTTCTTTGTTGCCGGTTCTCTATGAATGGTCTTCGCCACCTTTTCTTGTCACCTTTCCACCCATTCCCGTCACTGCACCTTCACTTGCGTCCGTCCGTGGCCCACCGATAGATGAGTTGTATTCCCAGAAACTGAAATTCAAGTCCATCAGCGAGGAGCTGGACCACGCCCTCAATGACATGACTTCCATGTAAATGTTCCACCGGCCGTTCCTCTTGTTTTTGTGACTTATTAACACCCGTTGTAGGGCTGGGCAAGCAAACGAAAATTGCCTGTTTTTTTTTTTATTTGCGCTTCTGACAAGCATAACAACATTAGAATTAAAGAAACACGATTCGCGAGCAGAACAGCGTGGCGTGTTTATGAGTTTCTGCGTTGTGAAAGCTGTGTGGCGAATGTTATTTTGCCCTCCCTCAGCCCAACTTACGTTGTTTATTAACACTTTAGTTCGTGTTTACTCTACAATTAAACACACAGGGATAAGATGTACACACATTGTATATTTAACTGCCACTAGCGATGTTTCAAAAACTAGTTACATGTTTCATATACATCGCTAGTGCTAATGCTTGTGCTCAATGTAAAAATGCCATTGAAAGGCTATCACAAAATTAGCATTGCTTTCCGGAAGCGATATTCAATAAAATAAATATTTTTACAGCATATCGCTATAGTGACACACACAGACACTATAAAAAATATTCAAAAGCACACATTATTTCAAATGTGTAAAAAAAACAAGCAACTTTCTTCGAAGACAGTATTTATATCTTAATGTATGTACGCCATTCATGAAAGGGACCACGCTGCCCCTTAGAGGCCAAAGTGTGCAGAGCAGTAACATACACTATTTTTTTATTACTGTTATTTCATACTTTTACTTTGTAACTAATTGATTTTTAGTTGTTCTTTCAATTTATATTTGAAGTTGAGTTTTTGTGTTTGAATTAATAACAAGTTATGAAGTTTATGAATCATCTTTTTTAAATCGTGATTTCACCATCAATCTAAATCATAATGATTGTTATTTTTCTCCGGAATCACTCAGCCCAATTTCCACACGTAGCAGTTTCATTGGGATGTGTCATTAACACGTGCATAGTTAACCGTTGATCGTTTTATTAGTAAAATAAGAGTGTCCAAAGGGGGATGCAGTATGGTAATGCATGTCATGTGAAGCAGCATGAACTGATTTTATTTGATTTCTACTGGTCGGGCCAGTTTGGCATCCTGAGACAAATGCATGCAAGTCAATGGACAGATTCAATCACCGTAGCCTCAGGCCTTTTCTATTTTGATTGATTTATCTACTAATAGTGTATGTCTGGCTTTGCCCCCATTAAATCCCCCTTCCCCCCCATTTGCTTTTTTTGTCCCATTTCAATGAGCTCTATGGCATGGACCCTTTTGATGTGGTGGTACATCAGAGCCGACCCCCCCCCCCCTTCTATTCACTGTACTTCTTCTCTCCCCCCTCACAGATAAATTGTTCACATCTCATCTAAGACGCCTCCTTCCGGCAGAGTGGCATCTGTCTGCTTTCTCCAGCTTTGCCAACATTTTCCTTTCCCTCTCCACCTGTGCTCTCCCCGTCTTCATATTTGTTCTCATCCTCATGTTAAAGTCCATCCGATCTCTTGTACAGAATCCTGAAATCAATCTGCATTGTGTAAAAAGAATAAATCTCATCACTTCTATGTACGCTGTATCTCTTTTCTCTGTCCCGTCTATTTATTTCCAGACAATCTTTAGAAGCCTCTGTCTTTATTTTTATTTTTCAACCTCTCAAATATCGTTTTCCTTGCTTTCATTGTTTTAGCCATGCGGAAGGCAGCACTCAAGAACTTGAATAAAAGCTGAAACTTATATAGCTTTTCTAGTAGCAGTTGAGATGTGTATTCATCAGCATCACCTTGGGTGTTTTGAGGAGATGAGGGCTGGGATTGGATCGTGATCAGGAAGACTGTGGTTAAGTCGTGAGATGATTGAGAATATCTAGTTGGATGAATCGGACTGAGAAGTGTTTTGTGCTCATTTGTGTTACAAAATTATGTCATGTGGGCATTGTACGTTACGCAGCATTTCAATAAATGTACAGTCTTAAAGGACAACCGATATCATTTTTTTGTTTCCTAACTGACATCAGAAAAACGTTTTATAGCATCTAAAATACCCAAAACACGCAGTATGATATTTTTAGTCAAATGCAAAACATCAATAAAAATGACTTAAAGTGTCCAAAAACTACTTCAAATTGAACCCGGAAGTGGCCAGTTTCAGAAGGTCCCGCCCCCTTGTTCGTGGTGTAACCCCAAGACGTCTTGCCTTGCTCGAGAATCAAAACAATGGCTTCAGATTCGGAAAAGTTGCTTTCTTGTTACTCATCCAGTTATGAATATGATTCAAATAGTTCTGAAGAGGAAAACATACATGTTTGCAATCGATAAAAGAATTTATTCCGGTCATTTTGATGCATCTGGAGAGAAATGTAGTGACAAACTCTTTAGTACTCACAGTACCCAAAAATAGGCAGAAGAGGGCGACAAAGCTCCGTGGAAATTGTCTCCTCAGACGTTTTGTAGGCGAACATCAAATACACTGTAGAAGTCTTGGCGCAACACACAACGATTCATCATCGCGTTATTTATGTTTTTTTCCTTCTAATTTCGCCATCAACACGGATCAACATGAAGTTTTCAGACCAAACAAAGTACCGCAAAATGCCTTGAGGTGATGCAAGGTCTGTCCTTTCTCGGTGAGGGGCGCTCCTTCAGTGACGTAGTGTGAGGACTCGTCACCAACTCAAAAACAAAACTTCCGGAATATTCACTCTGAAAATGCCCAATTCGCAGCTCATTTTTTTGCAGATTTTGGACACCTTAAGTCATTTTTATTGGTGTTTTGCATTTGACTAAAAAGATCATACTGCGTGTTTTGGGACTTTTGGATGCGATAAAACGTTTTTCTGATGTCAGTTAGGAAACAAAAAAAGTGACATCGGTTGTCCTTTAAGGGCTCTGGGTGTTTTGGTGAATCTATTATGGCAGACTGTATTGTGAACGGCGCAAGGGAAAATATGACAATCAACAGACGACAATTATCCTCCAAACAAGCTAATTTTAAAAATGATCAAGTTGTGGTTGCATGAGTGATAAGTATAATTATGTTTCCAGATGACGGGGATGACAAAAACACTGCAAATAACAAAAATAAAACATTCACAGTCACCTTAACATATTGCACACACATTCGCTTTATAAAACAAAGCGACATTGAGAGTTTTGAAAGGCGTGTATAAATGAAATGTATTATTATTAGTATTATTACTAATTTTGAGTGAAGATTGGATTAGCCTTTATTAGTCTCGCAGTGGAGAAATTTACATTTCATAGCAGCAAAGTGATGAAAATAAAAGGAAAGGCAGAAGTAAAAAAACAAAATACAGGAGCTGCTGTAAAGGTAGCCACTCTCGCGGCGCCATGTTAAAGTCAACACAACAACAAAAAAACAAAATAACAAATAATCTGACACCACACAAAAGACACATAAATAAACAATAAATCACTTTCTGCACCCTCTTTGTTGTATGAAACAGTTCTAGATGAAAAATGAGCGGATCAAAGCCTCCTTTTCACCAGTGGATCAGGGACGTCATGGTGGAATGTGCACATTTACTACAAGCTAAATATCGTAAGCAAACACAAAGCTGTAGCATCCATTGATGAAAAGAGATTGTCTCACATCTCCTGTCCCACGTAAATCCGCTTCAATTCCAAGCCGCGACAGTTCCACATACGCATCGGTGCTCTCGACGGTTTGGCTACCAGTAGACTTAGCACTTTATGACCTAACATCTGACTAAAATGATCAATCAGAGTAGCTGCCTTGTCTCTAATATTTTTTTTATAATACTTTTATTTATAATATTTTGTGCCTTTATCATTCTGAATAACAATGTTGAGTGTGCATGGTTTTCCCCAAAACCTTGTGAGTTTGTTGTTGTTTTTGAATGCTGTGAAAAACGTGTTAAACGTGTTACAAGCTTGATTATTAACAACATTCAACCGGCTGACTATCATTATCACATGTGTGTGTGACTAATACTTGCATTTTTAACTTTCCAATAGAAAAACTTGCCCACGCCAAAGAGGAGAATCTTGATATGCACCAGATGTTGGACCAGACTCTCATGGAACTGAATAATTTGTGAAAGCACAATCTAACCCTGATATGCACTGCAGTTTGGCTTTTTTTGTACTTGCACCTTTGCTACCCAATCAACCTGTACCTTGTACACGGTGCAGCGCGACAAGCCAGATGCTATTTTTCTTGCACCAACCTGCCTTCAGTGCAACTCAACCAAGGACCTAAGGGAAGTCAAACGTAACCATTCCCTCCGATGAATCCAAAATCGGAAACATTTGTTTTTTGCAAACCAGTTTTTATACTGAAACAATCCTTGCGTGGAATTGCACGTGACTGTGGTGACATTTTTTTTACATCTGTTAATTGTTACATTCTATTCCACCTTAAGTTTTGCACAAACCAAAGGTCAAAGTGAAGAAATTTAGCACTCCGCCTCACAAAATGCCTTTTTTTTTCAGTCTTCACGAAAGACTGCCAATACACTCCTCTTGTGAAACTTCAGTATATAAATTGGTGCTATTTTATTCATATTTAGGCTGTTTTAGTTTATAACAGCCACAGTCCTAAATTTGTTCATTTTGTCTGTGTGGTTTGAGACATCTGGTTGTGCATTGTTTTAGCATTTTTAAAGTAGATGTTTCAAATCGTTATCATATTTGAAATGTTAAAATTCTGAAATAAATTAAAGCACGTGTTGAAAGTTGTGGGATTATCTTGTATTTATTTCAACAAAAATACACCAATTTCTTTAATTTTTTTGGGCAGGTAATGGATGGTTTTTCTGTCCCGGAGCAAAAGGGGTTTGATTGTTACATACAGGTGCAGAAAAACTCATTTTTACATATATTTTATGAGATAAAATAAAACGATGTGTTGAACTCAAGCTGCTCACATTTCTAATGTGTCCTCAACAACCCCAGTGGAGCACTTCTTCAGTACAATGTGATACTTGGTCAGCTGACTAATTTTGTGGTCGACTGACTTCACATACTACTTGCGTTTTCATACAAGTCTCACGATTTGGTCGGGAGACTCCCGATTTTGACAGTTAATTTGTAAGGTGAAACAAAAGAACATGTAAAAACAAAATACATTTTATTCTAATTGAATGTGTAAATAAACAATGAGAGCCTGTTTGTGTTTTATTTCTAACACTTGTAACTTTAACATTTTAACACGCACCACAGAGTCGCGAGTGCGAAAATTTCCCGTTTTATGATTTCTGAAACTTAAAATGTCTGCGTTTTGTTTGTTATTTTGGTCGTGGTTTGTTGTTTTGATTCATCGTTGTCAACATGGATTGTTTACTTATCCTGATTTCATTTGAATAATGATTTGCCCATGCAGTCAGTTGTTAGCCTTGTCATGAAATGTTCGAGGATCTGTGCTGTTCTGACCTACATTTAAATGGCGGTCACTCGATGTTTTCAAAATCGGTATTCAATTCATCAGGTCTGGCTAGTCATGACAAACCGAATGGGAGTTTACCAGCTTCTTAAGACACATCGAAGCCAAGGGGTTTGATCAAGAAAAAGACTCTTTCGTCCCCAAAAATGTACCACTTGTTGGTGCCACGTAGTTTCTGTGTCAATTCAAAGCTTTTGCCCACGTGTGTGTCCACTTTGCAGATTGCTCAACTGGCTGCACGATGTAGGCCGCACGGCTTGTCAAATATTTTTAACCAAAGACGATGCTACGTGAGCGGCGCCACCCCAACCTTGTCACAAAACTTTACAAGATTTTCCTTGTGGGTCAGCGGGACCGGCCTGGGTCTTGCCCTGGTCTTTGGACTGAAATATCACGCCAGGGAAAACAACGGTTTGTGTGATACGACAGCGACGGAACCAACGAATCGTCGATACGATGTTGCCATCAAAGCGAGCCGAGTCTTGGTGGAGCGGATCCAGGTAGGCGGGCAGGTGTGCAGACCGGAATGTGAACGTGATCAGGTTCCACCAGTCCGGCTCTGCGGTGGCAGCTTTGTCTATTTATGTGGGTCTTCTTTTGTCAGACTGAGTTCGGAGCTCCCGGCGTGGTGGTGGGGGTGTCAGTAGATGGAGTTACTGTCTGGTGTGAAGGTTAGTGCATGTTTGCATGTGGTACAACTGACACTGGAATCCGTTTAAAACGACTAACATAAAAAAGTAAAATTTTTACTCTCAAAAGTGTCCATCACTCACTACATAAGGGTCAGAACCTGAATAGAGTGACTCAAAATTGTCTCTCTATAATCAGTGCCTGAAACTCATGACAAATAGTTACCGGACACCAGGGCCGACAACTCTGAAAAGTTACCTGCCCGGCCATAAAGTTGCCTGCCCCATTTTTCACAACTTGAAACACAATAAGACAACTAATCGCAAAAAAAAACCATTGTTGCAAAGTATAAATGATTTTTTTTTAATTAATCGGGTCGCGGGGGCAGCAGCTTCAGTAGGGAAGCCCAGACTTCCCTCTCCCCAGCCATTTCTTCTAGCTCGTCCTGGCGGATCCCGAGGCGTTCCCAGGCCAGCTGGCAGACATAGTCTCTCCAGCGTGTTCTGGGTCGTCCCCGGGGTCTCCTGCCAGTGGGGCATGCTCGGAACACCTCACCAGGGAGGCGTTCTGGGGGCATCCTAATCAGATGCCCGAGCCACCTCATCTGGCTCCTCTCGATGTGGAGGCGAATCGGCTCGACTTTGAGCTCCTCCCGGTACCTACCACATATGATCCTTGTCTTAATTTATGGTAAATGAAGATTTTGCTCCAGTTGTCGTTATTCCATACACTGTTTGCAATGTTTGCGTTGCGTTGTCTGCTACAAGCTACGTGAACTCCTCTTTCCACAATGCTTTTAATAACAATGCATTTAATTTCTAAGCACCTTTCAAAACTCTCAAGGACACTTTACAGTCATGGGATAATGTACATTTACATTTTGTAATATTAATAATACATTACATTTTAAGCGCCTTTCAAAGCTCTCAAGGACACTTTACAGTCACAGACAAGCATAGGTACTCGAATAATTAAAATACATGTACAATGACAAATTGAATGCAATAAATAAAATAAAATTATCAATGCAAACAAGAAAGAGAGCTAGACAGAAAATGCAATGTAAATTTTATTAGATTCTTTTGAATCTTTCTCCCGGGGCTGAGGTTCTGTGCATCTACTTTGGAAAATGATATGCAAATGCACGACCTTATAACGCTCGGGGAAAGTCCAAAGCACGAAGCAGGCTTCTGATTGGCTGCTGTGCCGAGTATGCAAATTGCCAAACGAACCGGTTTGTTTTCTCCCTTTAGCGATCGGTATTCCGTGAAATTTTAACCCGGATCCTTTCACAAAACGGTTCGTGCAGCCCACAACTACACACGATATGACCATCGTACTAAAACTCGAAGACTTTCTTCATCAAAACCGAAAATGAAAGGCATAAGCTTACAAAACAATGATCGCACTCGCTGACAACTGTTGTGTTTACTTGGCTATCGGCCTCCCGGAATTTAGCAAATGACGTCACGCTGGCATCTCCTATAATGCTTGGGAAAGTCCGGAAGCAGACAGCAGGCTTCTGATTGGCTGCCGTGCTGAGTATGCAAATTGACAAACGAACCAAACCGAAATTCCCAAAATTTACTTATTCTGATTTCGAAATCTTCGTTCAAACATTTGCTTTATTGAATAAAGCAAACATTTGATTTGACAAAAAAATCTTTTTTTTTTTCTTGGAAAAGTTGCCGCCCACCCGGGCGGAAACGTTCTGTTGTACACTCAGTTGTACGCCCGACGCAAAAGCTGCACGGCCCGGGTGTCCGAGCAGACATTATTTCAGACACTGCTATAATTCGTATTTTTGTTTGTAAGTTGTTTTATTTGTTGTCATTTTTTAAAATTAACTCATTGGCTGCCATTCCCGAATGTATTTATTTATTGTAGTAGGTACATCCTTAATTAAAAAAAAATCTTTACACTTCGCAACAATGTTTTGTTTTGTTTTTTGTTTTTTTTTTTTGCTTAGTTGTCTTATTGTGTTTCAAGTTGTGAAAATGGGGCAGGCAACTTTATGGCTGAGCAGGGAACTTTTCAGAGTTGTCTGCCCGGGTGTCCGCTAACTGTTTCAGACACTGGTTATAGTCATGGTTGTTATTAGTTATAGTTAATTCTTTGATGGATTTCAGGAATCGGTTATGCCGATTTGGAGAATGGTGTTCCATGTGGCCCGGAAACTGTGATGAGAATCGCCAGCATCAGTAAATCCTTCACGTCTGCAGCTTCTGCGCGCCTCTGTGAGGAAGGGAAACTAGATCTTGATGCGCCCGTCCAGAAATATGTGCCAGAATTTCCACAAAAACAATTTGGTGGTCAGAATGTAAGTCAGCTCAACTCAACGCATGTCCATCTTTCATCTAATGCACAGGTGTCAAAGCCATGGCCCGCGGGCTATAACCGGCCCGCCACATCATTTTTTTCGGCCCCGCAAAAGCAAATCAAACTTGTTAAATTCCAAGATGGTTGCTAAAATCTGAGCCAAAATTTCATATTTTTGGATGTCAACCACAATAAAAGTCATTATTCTTGACTTCAGATTCGAAAACGAGTTATTCATTAATTTGCTGTGTGCTCTATATGTAATATTTGAAGGGATTTAAACATTCTAATGGCTTCCCCAAATTCATAACGGCCCTCGAGAGGAAACCATAACTACAATGTGGCCCGCGGCAAAAAATGACTTTGACACCCCTGATCTAATGCAATCCTACACACAAGGTCATGATCTTGTTTTTTTTATCTATTTTTAGGTTACAATAACCCCTCGCATGATTCTCTCACACCTCAGCGGTATACGTCATTACGAGAAGGACGGCGCCAAAGTGAGGGAGGACAAGGAGAAAGCCAAGCGACTGTTAAAGTCAGCCACAGAGAAAACGGAGGACAAGAGCTTGTGTGAAAATAAAGATGACCACACTAAAGAGCAGAACGTCCAATCCAAACAGGCTTCGTGGGCAAAGCAGAAAAAAGAATTTGACCACGATGAATACTACTTGACGGACAATTTTGAAAGCGTCGCTCAGGCGTTAGACCTCTTTAAGGACGACCCGCTCATTTTTGAACCCGGTAAAACACCTGCAGCGCTTGCTCAATTGCATCATAAGCAATCAGGATGCATTTGAAGTTGTAGTCATTTCACTCTACTTCCTCTTTCTACAGGGACAACTTTCTTGTACTCCACCCATGCCTTCACCCTCCTCAGTGCTCTCATCGAGCAGGCTGCTGGCCAGCGTTTCCTGGATTTCATGGCCAACCTCTTCCGGGAACTTGGAATGCTCAGTACTGTGCCAGATCAGAACGAACCTATCATTTACCATCGCTCCAGGTAAGCAAATTCCAGGCCGCGTAGAGCGCCATTCCCCAATTTGTTCGGGTTTTGTTTTTTCTTGCGAGGTGTGCCGATAAAGCGCTGTTCAGACCTCTGGCAATGTTTTTCCCTTCCATGTGGGGCAATAATTTGCTTTTTGTCCAGGTTAATGCTATATAAATCTATATGTATATATTGTATTGTATTTTGTACAGCCACCCCCATTTCAAGATCAGATAACTCCAGACCCATATAATTTAGGAATTAACACTTTTTTATAAAAGAAGAATGTCCAAGGTCTCTTATGCTGCATTGAATGTTTATATAGACCTAAAACTCACTATTCTGCGGGTCCTGGAGTGACAATGACACTGGAGTGGACATATTTTTGATTTTTGCAAATTACTGGCAGTGAATGAGTTAAACATGAATAAGAAATAAGAAGAAGAATGTTATAAAATATGACATAATTGCACTACCATCAAAAGATTTTCATGCGATACTGTGATGAAAAAAACAAAAAAATCTAAGGTTTCTTACGCTGCATTGAATGTGTATATCGTCCTACACCCCAATATTATATGGATCTTGGCATTTGAGTGAAAATGAGAAAAACTCTGGCACTGGAGTGGACACTTTTTTTGCATATCGTCTGGCAGTGAATGAGTTAAAAAAAGCAGACAGCGAATAAATTGATTTTTAAATGTTTTGGTTGTCGAACAAATCGGTTCTGGAACAGTGTTTTGGAACGGATTGTGGTTGAAAACCAAGGTTTGACTGTACCTTCAATTAAGGCCCTTGTGGTATCGGTACTAACTCATGGCTGCATTTAGATTAGATTATTATTACAGTGATCCCTCAATTTACGAACGCTTGGGCTAACGAACTTTTTGCCTTACGAACGTTAATTTCGCAAGAATATAATCTTGGCATACAAACTATTTTCCGGGAAACACAGGGAGTGCCACAATGAGTGATGTCGTTCACGAAGAAGCCGGTTCTTGGCGCTCCTAACAATGAGCTGAAAATGGCAGCCAACTTTTTTTTCCCCTCTATTCCCCGCCCGCTGTCTTCGGTTAAAGCCGCACGTGATTGGTCAAGATCCGTGGTAGAGGACTGAGGGGAAACACGCATCAGTGAGTGGGGGGAAGGATTACAGACACACACGCACACACACACGAAAGGGAGATGACAGAGCTTGAAACAAAAAAACAAAAGTGAAAACAAAAAAAAACAAAAGTGAAATGGTGAGAAAATGGATAGAAAACATTGAATTTTGGACTCGTTTCAACTTTATTGATAGTTCAAAGGCAGAGTGTAGACTGCAAGGTTAAAATATCCCATCAATGAGGCTCCACAAATAACCCGCACAAGCCATCTGTACAATTTGAAGAGAAAAGACAGGCAAGGGAACCAGCTATTAATGAAGTTTCTAGTGTGTCTCCCTGCATCTGTTGCAATATCACAACTTCCAAGATGAACAACCCAGAGCTCCTTGAGACACTTTATGCAAAAAGCTATCCAAGCCATCAACTACCATCACAAAGGTAAATAAAAGAAGTTTATTATATAGTAGTTTATTTCTTTAATTACAATACAATACAATAAACATTTATTATACAAAAAATAAGATCTATTTTGTGTAGTTTTAAGGCTTATTTAGTAGAAAATTATGTTTTATGGGGACCTGGGAACAGCTTATTCTCATTTTAATGGTTTCCTGTGAGAAATTAATGTTTGGAATACACACTTTTTGCCTTACTCACACTTTCTGGGAACCAATTAAGTTCGTAAGCCAAGGTATCATTATTATTATTATTATTATTATTATTATTATTATTAGATTAGATGAGCCTTTATTTGTCTCACAGTGGATAGATTTACATTTCACAGCAGCAAAAACAAAATACAAGAGCTGCTGTGACGGCGGATTTAATCTTCTCTCCTTATTTATCAAAATTCTCCCACTTGATTCTCTGAAATGTTTTGATTGCATGTGCTGAAAAATAGTTGTCCTCCGCAGATATTACCGTCTGAACAAGCGAGGTCGGGTGGTCAACTGCCCCTACGTGGACAACTCATACAAGTGGGCAGGCGGCGGCTTCCTTTCCACGGCGGAGGACTTGCTACGGTTTGGTAATGTTTTGCTCTACAGCTACCAGATGGGCCACATTAAGGACACTGAAGGGTTGCTGCCCGGCTTCCTCAAACCCCAAAGCGCTGTGGAACTCTGGACGCCGGCAGACAAAACGGAGGTCGGCGGGGACAATGACGTACGGTACGGCCAAGGTTGGATGGTGGTGGAGAAAGAGCAGAAATGCGGGCAGTGCAGGAAGCGCAGGCATTATGTCTCACACACAGGGGGCGCTGTGGGGGCCAGTAGTGTCCTGTTGGTGTTGCCCAGTGAGGAGATCGGGCAGAAGACCCTCCCGCAGGGAGTGGTGGTCAGCATTCTCACGAACATGAATTCCGTGGGACTTAATAGCACAGCATTGAAAATTGCATGCGAGTTTGACGAAGCCAAAAGCACGTAAGAAGTTTCCAGAAAACTGCTTTTGGTTTTCATATTTGAATATTTCATATTTCAATTTGAAAAATTCTTTGCACTTGAACTTTTTTAAAGCCAACTACAGTGATACCTTAGTTTATGAAACACTTGGTTTACAAACGTTAAATTTATGAACCTTTTACCTTGGCATACAAACTTTACCTTGGCATATGAACTTTTTTTGTACACAGAGCTGCCTCAATGAGTGATGTGTCTTTCGCAAACGAGCCCGTTCCTCTTACAACAAAATGGCAGCCGACTGTTTTTGTCCTCTATTCACCGCCCCCAGTCTTCGGTTAAAGCCACGTGATTGGTCAAGAACGCAGCAGTGTGGGGAGGTGATTTAAACATTAAGTAGACAGGCAGACGACAGGGAGAGAGTTTCAACATTGCTAGTTCAAAGACAAAGTGTAGATGCAAGGTTAAAATATCCCATAAATCAGGCTCCACAAACAACCCGCACAAGCCAGCTGTGCACCTGATGCAAAAAGCAACCCAGCTAAACAGAACACAATTGATGACGAACTAGATAAAATTATCACAGAGAAATCACCTACAAGGGATCATTCCTCAAGATGGTGAAAGGTTGGTGAAAGGCCACTCCATTCCATCAATCCATCAACGACCATCACAAAGGTAAATAAAACGACTTTATTATACAGTACAGTTAATTTTTTTAATTATAATACCATAACACATTTATTATACCTAAAATAAGGTATATTTTATGTAGTTTTAAGACTTAGAAAATTAGAAAGTAGAAAATTAGGTTTTATTGTGACCTGGGAACGGATTATTCTCATTTTAAATTAATTTTTGGGACACACACTTTTCGCCTTACACACTGTCTGGGAACCAATTAAGTTTGGAAGCCAAGGTATCACTGTAATGTTGTTTTAAGTATTATGAGGAAAACATGAAAAAAATGCTTCGAATTTTCTCCACTAGATGGTGGTCAACACTAGAAATGACAGTGTCGATGGAAAGGATGTATTCAGATAATTACACCAAAAAATGTTATGTATAAAGGAAACTTGCCGTATTTTATACGTATTATATGTATAAGTTACACCCCCAATGATTGATACATGTTTAAAATTGTCCATATATAAGAAGCACTGGAGTATAAGGCGCACCTTCAATGAATGAAAAAAGTTTTCCAAATATTATGCATAAATAGATAAGTTTTCCAAATATAAGGCACACCACATATTAAGGTGCTACAGTAGAGGCTGGGGTTACGCACTTCACACTGCTTCTACAGGGGGAAATGGAGTCTATGGCTGCTGACAGTAGTTATGAGACCCGTTGTGGCTCAATATTACTTCACATAGAAGGCACAGGGTCATCTTTTGAAGAAAATCAAGGCTTTTGGGTGCACCTTATACACCAGAAAATACGGAAGTTGTCTTCTACACAGGCGATTTTCAGGGTATATTAAATTACCGTCGACATTTTTATTGGATCAATTAACCTTGTGTCAGTGTTGCCAATTTGAGCGTCACAAATTAAATTTGACAAGCGTGCTTTGGTTTGGCTCCCTCGGGGAAAAAAACACTATAGTCATATGATTTCACATTGCTTGTATTTACAGAATCACAGCCACTGAACCATCAACTGAAACAATTTTTTTTTTTGCCATTCAGCGTCACACGTGCAGCAGGTTGAAAATATACAAAGTATGTTTTGACATAAACAACAAAATTTTGTTTCTACAGTGCGTTTAGTCAAAGCCTATAGATTGAAATGTTACTATATAGTCCACCTTAAACCCCAAAATCGGCAAGACATTTCAAAACTCGACCATCATTTTTCTGAAAAAAATCTGCTTCCAAAGTCTCACCAAAATCCATCCATGGTTGTGCGTGACGGCGTGTTAAATCGCAGCATCTCATCAATGTATGTTCTATTTCTGCTTTTTGTGTATGATTGTTTGGGTGTGGTGTGGGAGGGATAGTGGTGACACAGTGGGAACCAAAAATTATGGACAGGAAAGTCGTACATCCGTTTCTGGCAACTCGGAACAAAATAGCAAATTCAACAATAAAATAATAGAACGGAATCTATTGCTGCATTTGTCTTTGTGAGAACACACTCGCCATCAAACTTGAAGTCGGGAGCACCATTGACAGCAGCAGTTAACCATGTGTATGACAGTTAATGCTGCTTTAAGTATTTTCTTGGCAGTAAATGAAAGTTTTATGAGGGTGCAAATCGGAGTCTTTGATGTATTGTGTTTTTTTTCTCTCTCTCTCATTTCTTAGGGGCCCAAATGAGTGTCAATCTGAAACAATTGGAGCATCTCAGAACTGATCGTATTTGTCTATAGAGGATCCACTAAAGAGCCAACCCATTACGTCGAGTGAGAAAGCTACACATTTATTTGCGTTATTGTTACCTTACTGACTTATGTTTACACCACACTTGACTGGCGGACTTTGGTGTAGTTGTAGCAAATGCGAAAAAAGCCGCAAGTCCGTTTTTAGTCATTTCATAACTAGATAAAACAACTGGATTTGAAATTAATACAGACACTCCCCTACTTACGAACATTCGAGTTACAAACAACGGTACATACAAACATTTTTTGTACATATAATAATAATAATAATACATTTCATTTATAAGCACCTTTCAATCATGCTGTTCTTGATTTTGATTGGACAGGATTGATGGGAAATCTTTTTTAGCACACCAATGACTTATTTATTTTTTCCTCTCTTCACTTCTTTTTGTTTATCTAACTATCCAGCTGTCTATCTATATAGCTAGCTAGCTATCTTTTTGCTATCTATTAGCATCTTCGTCTTTATTATGTTCATAGAGTGGCTTGTTCTGTAGCCACAAGGGGACATCAGGCAGTGTCTTCTTGTGCCGGTCCCTAGCCCGGATAAATACAGAAGGTTGTGTGAGGAAGGGCATCCGACATAAGAGCTTGGCCAAAACAAACTTGCGAGTCAAACCTCTGAAGATGGAGGACACTGATTCGCTGTGGCGATCCCCTGAAGGGAAAAGCCGAAAGGAAAAGAATAAGCTATCTAGCTGGCTGGATATTAGCTATCTAGCTAGCTACCTATTAGCTAGCTTTCTATCTATTTAAGTTACTTCCGGGTTGAGTGTATGTAGTATTCTCTCCAGCTGTAGATGTACAAATCTTTATATTTTATTAAATGTTTATTTTTTTAGTACAAACCAATATAGGTTACTTCACCATATTTATATAAACCTTAAACATACTTTTATAAGCCTCAAACATGCATTCCATACAAAATATAGCACTGAAGCAACTTACGAACAAATTCACCTTACGAACTACCGTTCGGAACATATCTCGTTTGTAAGTTGGGGAGCGCCTGCACCTGGTTCATTTGTCTTTTAGCTTATAAGCCTTACCTATTAATTCAAACCATGTATGTATACGCATCTCACATTATTTATTGTCACGTGAATGACTTTGTTGCTTGTGTTTGTTCAATAATACATCAAAAGGCAACCATGGGAAAAAAATAGTCCCATATGAAATCGTAAAATTGAGGACGGGGAGGGAAGGAAAAAAATGACTTTTCAAAAATCGTCCCATCTCCAGTTTGCACAATAACTGGCATTCAAAAATATCTCACCGATTGTTTGCTGCGAGATTACATCAACGTCATACTCTCGGTTTGACTTTCCAATATTCTGTGTGAACCTGTTGCCTCTGTTGCTTGGCTTTCAGCATCCTGGGCAGGCACAAGTTACATCAATAGTTTAGAACATGCTCTTTATGATACTTCTCTTATTTTTGTACTTACTTATATGTAAAGTAGACAATCACAGAAACCACCACTAAAATGAGGAGTGCCACAAGGACCAGTGCTACAATTAAACCCGCATGCTCCTTTTCGGAGCCTCCAATGAGCAATTGATACTGCTCACATCGGCTTCCTTTGTAGTAGTCATTGCACCTAAACATAAGAGAGGCTTTCAGTACGGTAGTCCAAACATGCTAGTTTATGAACATTGCGTGCGTTAGCATGACTTACACGCAGGAAATTGTTTCCATAGAGGCAAGTTTATAGCACGTGCCTCCATTCATACAGTAGGCGGCATCCTGCGCGTCACATGGTACTCCATGTTCTATATGTACACATCAAAATATCTATGAAATGGTTGCTTGCGCAAAGGGGGAATGTTTCAAAATCAAGTTTTATTTTTACCCGCCATCATCTGGAAAGTGGATCTTTTTCCCCCCCTTTGTTTCCTGGATAGAATTAAAAGTGCTGGTGAGTTAAAGGAGAAAACACATTCATAGGAGGCTGATGAGTGATCTCTGAGGAACCCCTTTCAAAAAGCTTTAACTATTAAAGCAGCATCCATTGTGATAAAGCAATAACACTTTACCGTTTCTTTAATAAGAAACGGTACACCCTACGCTGGTTCCACTCTTATCTCTCTGACCGCTCTCAGTTCATCCAAATTAACTCATTCACTTCACAGTCCTCTCCTGTATCTTCTGGTGTGCCCCAAGGCTCTGTCCTGGGGCACTTTATCACCTACCTTCTTCCCCCTGGCAATATTATCTGCAAATTTGGTATACAATTTCATTGCTTTGTGGATGACACCCAGCTCTATCTCGCCAGCAAACCAGACGCCTGTCTTCTACCTTCTTCTCTTTCACTCATCCTCTCTGAAATTAAATCCTGGTTTACCCATAACTTCCTCAAATTTAGCGAAAAAACTGAAATTCTCCTCGTTGGTACCAAATCCACCTTGAGCAAAGCTAACAGTTTCTCTCTCACTATTGACAATTCGACCGTTTCTCCCTCCCATCAGGTGAAAAGCCTAGGTGTCATTCTTGACAACACACTATCTTTCCACTCCTATATTAATAACTTAACCCGGTCTGCGTACTTCCACCTCCACAATTCAATCGTCTTCACCCGTCTCTCACTCCTCACACCACTGCTATCCTCATTCATAGTCTTGTCACCTCCCGGATTGACTATTGCAATTCACTTCTCTTTGGTGTCCCTCAGAAACTTCTCCACAAACTTCAACTCGTCCTGAATTCTTCAGCTCGGATCATCACCAGAACCTCATCCTTTCACCACATCACCCCCGTCCTCCAAGAGCTCAACTGGCTCCCGGTCAAATATAGAATCAGCTTTACATTTCTTCTTTATACATTTAAAGCTATCCATAACCTTGCCCCCCCATACCTAGCTGACCTTCTTCAAATTTATATTCCCTCTCGTTCCCTCAGATCCTCTTCCTCCGCCTCTATGTGCCCCCCTGCCCATCTCAGAACGATGGGTGACAGAGCCTTCAGCTGCTCTGCAATCAAACTTTGGAACTCACTTCCTCCCAACATTCGTAACATCGATTCTCTTCCCACCTTCAAGTCCCATCTCAAAACCCACCTATTTAAAATTGCATTTTCGGTGCAGCTCTCTCTCTTGTTTCTATTTATAATTGCATTTTATTTATTGCATTGTATTTGTGATTACATTTTATTTATTATAGTACCTATGCTTGTCTGTGACTGTAAAGTGTCCTTGTGACCTTTGAAAGGCGCTTAAAATGTAATGTATTATTATAAGATTCAATTATTTCCTTGTACACAGAAAGGTCAGCGCTATACGACTTAGAAAAACACAAAATAAGACGACGGAATAGCTAACTAGTGTCCTTACCTGTTTGTGATATCCCAACTTTTGATCGCTACTGTGACTTCCCAACGTGACACGCAGTAATGTGTTGCTTTCACCTAAACCTTTAAGGGTAAGTGTCACGTGGGCGTGCTCTTGCCTCCGAAAAATATGTTGCAAAGGCAGTTTGTCCACATTGCCTCTGAAAATGCGATACCAGGTCGCTGTTGGCCATTTGTCAGTTTGTCTGTTAGGTCAGTAGTGGAATCACAGTAGCCTTTTGGCCATCACTGTGATGGATGATGATGATGATGACAATGATGGTGATGGTCTACACATGATCACATGTTCTCATACCACCTGAAATGAGTCTCTTTGTCACAGGCTTTGGATGGGTTTGGCAACACTTGAGCTTGTCTGCGTGGTGAGACTCAAATGAATGGTTGGCATGTCAAGAAGGCATGAATAGAATCGTGGGAAGACACTGCGGACCGCCACATTTCAAAGACATGATTCGTGTCTTCTGTCTCAGGACCGTTAGTTGACTCATCAACTGGCAAGTTTGCTTCATTGTTTCGCACCTTTTCTAAATGGCAAAGTATCATGCTGCAGGCTTGGCAGAAGGCCCCGTTGTGAAAACACAGTTGTGTGAAATGCATCTCTGTGTCTTCTATAATTTAACAGTTATGCATCAACTACAAATGGTGTCACTGGGTTGTGGTTTAGTTTCACTTGAAAAGCAAGGGGGGGGGGGGGGGTTCCATCACAGTATCACGTGAAATTCTTTTGATGACAGTGCAATCATGTCATTTTTTACAAAATTCTTCTTCTTATTTCTTATTCATGTTTAACTCATTCACTGCCAGAAATTTGCAAGAATGTGTCCACTCCGGTGTCATTGTCACTCCAGGACCCGCAGAATAGTGAGTTTTAGGACTATATGAACATTCAATGCAGCATAAGAGACCTTGGACATTCTTCTTTTATCATAGAAAAGTGTTAATTCCTAAATTATGGGTCTGGAGTTATATGAGCTTGAAATGAGGGCAGCTATCCAAAATACAGTGATACTGTACCTCGGTTTACGAACCCCTTGGCTTATGAAGTTTTCGGTTTACAAACATTACATTTATGAAAAATTTACCTTGGCATACGAACTTTACCTTGGCATACGAACTTTACCTTGGCATACGAACTTTTTTCGTACACGGAGCTGCCTCGATGAGTGCGACAGCCGACTGTTTTTGTCCTCTATTCCCCGCCCCCAGTCTTCGGTTAAAGCCACGTGATTGGTCAAGAACGCAGCAGTGAGGGGAGGTGGTTTAAACATGAAAGAGACAGGCAGACGACAGTGAGAGAGTTTCAACTTTGATCGTTCAAAGGCAGAGTGTAGACTGCAAGGTTAAAATATCCCATCAATCAGGCTCCACAAACAACCCGCACAAGCCATCTTTACATGTGATGCAAAAAGCTATCAACCCAGCTAAACAGAACACAATTGATGAGGAACTAGATGAAATTATCACAGAGAAAGCACCTACAAGGGATCATTCCTCAAGATGGTGAAAGAAGAAGGTTACGTTCCTCATCAAGTGTTTAGTGCTGATGAAACCGGCCACTCCATTCCATCAAGCCCTCAACGACCATCACAAGGGTAAATAAAACGACTTTATTATATAGTACAGTTTATTTCTTTAATTATAATACCATAGCATGTCTATTATATGTAAAATAAGGTATATTTTGTGTAGTTTTAAGGCTTAGAAAATTAGAAAGTAGAAAATTATGTTTTATGGGGACCTGGGAACGGATTATTCTTATTTTAATGGTTTCCTATGGGAAATTATTTTTGGGATACACACTTTTCACCTTACACACTCTATCTGGGAACCAATTAACTTCGGAAGCCAAAGTATCACTGTACAATGCAATACATACATATTGGTTTGTATAGTGCTTTAACATAAGCAGAAGCTGGAACAAAGTGCTAATATGGAAGAAAAGGGAAATGCTACCCCATGTGGAAGGGAAAAAAAAAACATTACCAGAGGTCTGGCCAGTGCTTTATCGGCACCCAAACAAGAAAAAACAAAACCCAAATAAATTCGGGCATGGCACACTACATCATATTTTGAATTCCAGAATAAACAATGGACAGATTATTTTGTGATCAGGTTACAGGGTGCATCTTAACCGATGATTGAAAACCTAATCAATTTGTGGCTTGTGGTTTAAATAAAGTATCATAAATAATGGATGCCTGCTGGGATACATACATGTGTGTCTAATTAGAAATGTGTGGTTGCTTACAACCACACATTTCTAGACACACATAGTTATTTTACAGTAAATGACTTTATGTAGTACACAACGTTCAAACCAATGTACTAAAACTGTTAAGTGTAATTCAGAGATTTGTTTGAAAATACAAAACATGTTTGAAAATCATGCAGAGTAAGAAAACTGTGTAGCACACATCTTACTGGCATTCCCACTTTAGAGTGCCTCATTGACAGCTGTGAGTACATGCATATAGTCATGTGTAGGCATAAAAATGATCCTAGACAAAATAGAATCATTGTTTCCAGGTTGTAAAAGTGGCGCTTGATTGACAGGTAGGTGAGATGTGGTTTTAGGGCCCGCATCAGTCATTCCCACAGTGTTTGAGAGCAGAGACAAACGCTTGAATAAAAAAAATAATCATTTTCTAGCCTCTTTTTCTATACTTGAGTGTTAATCATTTAGATTTTGGGCAGGGGTGTGATAGGAATATTGCAATATCCAAGATTTTGCCACAAGAACAACAAAATATTGCTTATGATATGCAGCGAGGGGAGAGACCCGACACAGGTATTGGATAGTTTGTCATACACAATATTCTTTCCAATTGGCTTGACACTGGACTGGATCTATCCTGTGATGAGGGCCACTCGGGGTGTGGTTTTCTAAAAGCTATCCAGGCTGAAAGAAATCATGAAATGGATATCTCTCTTGTACCTTCCCCTGGTGTCTATTGTACCCGTGGCTGCTCTTCTGAAGGCAAGAACAATTATCACTCAATGCATCAAATGTATTTGACAAAATAACATATACTGGATTCTCTCCGGGTATGCCCACGTGGGTTTTCACCGAGTCATCCGGTTTCCTCCCACATTCCAGAAACCATTTCAGGGTGTCCCCCGCCTCGTGACCGAAGATGACTGCATGGGATAGACTCCAGCACCCCCCATGACCCTAGTGAGGATTAAGCAGTTCGGATACTCGATGGATGGAAGTAATATCACTGTCATACTGTACCATCCGAAGTACTTTTCATATTCTGTGTATTGTAGAAATGTACCAATTGTATTCAGATTTACAGTATTGTGAAGAAAGATGAGGTCACCATCAGAGTTTGTGTTTTTTGTAATGCTGTCCTTATACATTTACTACCAATGAAGCACAGACCTCTCCCACGGCTGAACTATTAATACAAGCCAAAACAATACATAGTGATTCATTTGTTTTGTTTGTTTGTTTTTTTATTTGTAGGCTACTTCCTGCTAAGGAGAGGATGAAAAACAAACCGGATCTTCTTCTTTTCCTTTCGGCCTTTCCCTTCAAGGGGTCGCCACAGCGAATCAGTGTCCTCCTTTTTTAGAGGTTTGATCCGCATGTTTGTTTTTGCCAAGCTTTTACTTCGGATGCCCTTCCTGACATAACCCTCTGTATTTATCCGGGCTTGGGACCGGCACAAGAAGACTTATGCCCCTTTGTGGCTACAGAACAAGCAACTCGCTCAGTAAAAGAAAAACAAACCGGGTACGATTGTAATTTTGATTGATCGTTGCTCTATTTATCCGGAGGGAAATTGCACATTGGTTTGCTGTTAAAATAAATAAAAGTCTCTCTTCGATTTTTTGGAGGGGGGGGGGGGGACATTATTGTTACAGACACCTCCCTAAATATGAAATATTTTGTGCAAATTAATACAGATTTAGTTAAGGGGGAAACTACATTGTAATAAAAATATTTCGGTCCTTTTTTTCGCCATTTTTTCGCTTTGGCGCGTTTGTCGTTATCGCGAGGAAGCTGAAGGAAGTGAAAAGAAGCGTTTTTTTACCTCCGACGTCAACGCTTCATCAGAGCCGTATGTAAAATGTAGCATATAAACACAGTTCATTCGTATCATTTTTCGAATTAATTTCATGTCTATATTAGGACTATTATTCTCGTGTGTGTGTGTCTTGATTCATTACATTTGTGCGCATTGTACTGTCTTGTCCTCGCCGACGTCGTCAACCGTTAGAATTAAGCATTTGGACAGCTGCCGGTTGCGAGCCTCTTCTTCCACATGGAGCCCCCGGTGTGATCGCGGGGAGGGGGAGTGGAAGACCCCCCACCCACACCCCTCTTCAGGAAAAAAAACACGAGCCACCCTCCCACGATGGGACCATGTCCCCGGACTCGGTGACGGCGTCGCCCGCTCCTGAAGCATGGTGCCCTCGCGCCGGAGGAAGAGGTCTGTTTGTCGTGCTGTGTCCCCGGAACGGCGACGCTGGTGCTCGGCGGATTTGTCAACCCACTCAATCTAGCGAAGATCCGAGCTCCTCTCATCGTGATCTTCATCATCGGCGAGGAGGGAGATGTGCCCGTCGTTACTTCGAGGGCAAATGAGTCACTACCATACTTTCCACTATGTAGAGCAAAGCAACGCAGGAGGTTAGTGTGCATCCGTTTGCTTTATTTCCCCCTTTCTTGTGTTGGTTGACTCGGGGGAAAAAGAAGAAGAATCCGACCGAGAGGTCTCAGAGCACAATTTATGTCGGCCTCGCTTGACATGATTGCAAATGCATCTCGATGAGGATGAGCTTGTGCAGAAATAGACCAAGGCTCGTTGGCTCGCAAGGAGATGGTGAACATTGCCGCCTTTTAGACAGCCATCACCGTGATGGAGCACTTCGAGGAATAAATAGAAATCACAGATCAAAGAGGTGAAAGTTGTCTGTTTTTAATCCTATTCCCAACAAGACGACAGTGAATCACCTTGAGGATGAATTGTAAGCACATACGTCTCAGAGTCAGAAGTGTGTGGAGCTGTGCAACAAAATTAGGCATTTCTCATCTCTAGGGTAGAATGACGTCAAAAATACAACCCACCAATATAAGTATATATAAGCAAATATAATGTTCAAATATATTGCTGTGTTTAAATGTGTTATTAAAGATATATTATGACAACACATTGCCAAGTTCTGCCCCAAAGTTTTGAGTTTTGGGGTTGGAACCTTGCTTCCAAACATTCTGATGTGGGGTTTTCTTTGTCTCACTGTGCTTGGATGATTTTCCTTTGGGTACTTTGGCCCACACCCAAAAATTAAAAACATCCATTTTAGGTTCAATTGAGGACTCAAAATTGTCTGTGGGTAAAAAAATGTCAGTGTAAATCTTTGTTTTTCAGCTGTATAGCTAATTTGCTCAAAGTCATCACATATTGGTGCCAAGAAATCGCCGTCACTTTGTACACATTTTTTATCACCTAAAAACCGCTGCGTTAAAAACAACCCCTCAAATTTTAAACCTTAGCTATTTGTCAATATTTCAGAGATTTTTTTTCTTTGGGTAAACAATGCTTCTTGATCACAATTCACACTTTTGGATAGCCTGTTTATTTCCCTCGTAAATAATGTCCCATTTGTCGGAAACGTGTATTTGTAGTATGTGTAGCACTATTGATGTAAAAAATGTAGCAAATCTTGCTGAGCATTGACTCTTTTTTTGGTGTTCTTTGGTGGATTATATCCTGATTAATAAAAAGGGGAAATGGGATGGGGGGAATTGGCAGTTATATAACATTTTTCTCACCAAATTGTTGCTAGCTATTGATTATTCCAAAACTTCCACACAAGTTAATAAATTTTGAGCTAGGTTGAGGTTGGAACTGTTGGCGGGCAACTTCATTATTTTCCCCACCAAATTCTGCGGGGAGCATTAACTCATTCACTGCCATTCCCGAATGTATTCGGGAATTGAAAATATGACGTAGAGCGCCATTCCCGAATTTGTTCGGGTTTTGTTTTTTCTTGTTTGGGTGCCGATAAAGCGTTGGCCATGGCCTTTGTCAATGTTTTTCTTTCCACAAGGGGGCATCATTGTATTTTTTCATGTAAGCGCTGTGTTGCAGCTTCAGCTGTTGTTAAAGCACTGCATAAACCAATATATATGTATTGCATTGTATTTTGGACAGCCACACTCATTTCAAGCTCATATAACTCCACTCCCATATAATTTAGGCATTAACTCTTACTTTTCTGATGAAAGAAGTGAGTCTAAAGTTTCTTACGCTGCATTGAATGTTTATGTAGTCCTACAAATCCAAATTTGTGGGTCCTGGAATTCGAGTGACAATGACAAAAACCCTGGCATGGGAGTGACAACATTTTTGCACGTCTGGCAGTGAATGGGTTAATATTTATTGCAGAGAAGTATCGGTCCAACACCGACATTATCAAACAAACAAACATTAATGCATGCATAAGGCTCTTTTATGGTAGTCTTACACAAATGTACAAAAAAATAATTATATCTATCCATTTATTTTAGTTATCGAAGCCTACCCCAGCTGATTGAATTTGTGCGCTAGTATAACTGGAGAAGTGCTTACTTGAAAATTGCCGCACACACACTGTATAGACCAAGAGTCACCAACAGATGTGATGAACAAATGAATAGTATGAAAATAATAAATGCGCCTCAAGAGTAAATGGTATCCTTTTTTTAACGTTTTTGTGAACGCGGCTCAAAACCCACTCAGCCACTGGGCTATTTAAAAGCAAAAGTATTGTTGCAGGATACTCGGCATAGCGATAATAGTCCATGAAACGTTTTTTTTTTTAAATTGGAACAATGCTTCATGTCAACATTAGAACAATGATGCATCTACATGTACCTACTCCGCCGATCTGGTTTGGAAGGCGCTCAATTTTCCACACTCTTCCAGTCAAAGCGACGTCTCACTGAACTGACTTCAATGGCCTTCTGTCCCGCAGCATAAGGAGCTAGCAAGCATCCCTTGGTACTTGCTATGCAAGAGGTGTGGTGTTCCTCAGCCCCACAGATTCACAGAGCGGAGCGTATATTAAGGGGAGATTTAAAATCCATTATAGTTTAGTGCTCCCTGGGAAAATAGTTAAACAGAGCAAAAAAGGCAAGAGGTGAGATGAAGGTGGTGCCACCAAGAAGCAAATGCAACATGTCAATTCCATAATTTTAGGGACCGGGCGCCTGTGTGTCAATTTATTTTGGATGTTTGATATGGCTGTTTGCAAATGTCGTGCAATGTTTAATATGTGTATTTATATATGTTTTTATGTGTATTTATATGTGTTTTTGTTGGTTTTACTCCCTGGTGCTTTCTCCTATCTTTGTGACTGCTTTATTTGCTCTATATGATAGCTGTCAATGTTATGCGCTTTGTTCCAGCTTCAGCTGTTGTTAAAGCGCTATATAAATCAATATATATTGTATTGTATTTTATTGTTTGTTGTTTTCTGTATTTTCCAAAGGTGTGAGAGGAGTCGAGCCAGGTTACTCTTGCTATCGTTTTACACCTGTCCGGATTTAGTGCGAACGTCCCTTGGAAGCGTTTCAACATGAGCAACCACCAGTAAGTACCCCTTGACGCATCTCTTTTTCTGAGAGCCCATGAAATCCCCAATCGCTATTGACGAACACGGCGCCTCATTGCAAAGGGCACCTCTATCTTGGTGGGTCATGATTAGCTCATTGGGATCCACGAGGGTCCGTGAACAAGGAACCACCATAACATAGCCGTCATCTTCTGTGTGCTGGCACTTCTTAGCATTCGTAAGGGACGCTCACTTGTCATCTTCTTTTATTAATAATTACGCCATGTGTGTGTGGTCCTGCAGACAAGCCCCTGCATTCTGATGAAAGCCGCGCTTAGAGAAGGTAGAAAGGGAGGGGAAGGGAGCAAGGGGCGGTGAAGAGTGGAAGGG
The DNA here is from genome assembly GCF_051943395.1 of Hippocampus bargibanti. Taxonomy (NCBI): domain Eukaryota; kingdom Metazoa; phylum Chordata; class Actinopteri; order Syngnathiformes; family Syngnathidae; genus Hippocampus; species Hippocampus bargibanti. The sequence continues at coordinate 7,940,829 of NC_142738.1, read as the reverse complement.
AGTTGGGGGTGGTGGTGGTGGGGGTGAATCCAAAATGGATTCAGTCAGCTGTGATCTCCGGTTAAAGGCGCAGGGTGTTTAGAACTGTCGGCAGCCCAATGTCAGTACCGCGGCCAATCATCCTTAAGTAGATAATAGCGGGACGGTGATGACTGGTTATGCGTGCGATTCAGGCAAGCCCACAGCAAGTCAGTGAGACAGATGGGGGGGGGGTCTTTTTATGCTGACTAAGGTTTTGGGTGAGTTGTGGTTTATTTTGTATTTTTTTTAACTCTGATTCCCTTTGACAGGATGCCCCTCGCTCTGTAGCTTTCCCGTTGTGCCAGGATGGTTTTATGTATTTATTTATTTATTCATTTATTTGTTTGTTTGTTTTTGTAGTTCGGTCAAGAAGTATTTGGGTAATTTCGGGGGTTTTCAAAAGGTTTTTATTCGTCTAATGTCCATTGACATTACTCGAATGTATAATTCACCCATTGCTTATATATAACAATGTATTATAGAAAAAAAGCATCTTCATAATAATTTGATGATATCCATCACACTTATCAGCAGATCCCAAAAATGTGTCTGTCTGCACCTGGATCAAATGCACTAATATTATTACAACCGCTGAGCCACAACTTAGACCTGGTTTCACCTGGTCTAAAATCTAGAAAACTACTAAAAAGAATTTACACATACTAAATTGTATATGCAGCTTATTGGATTGGATTCGTCTTTATTAGTCTCTCAGTGGAGACATTTACATTTCACAGCAGCAAAGTTCTGAAAGTAAGAGGATAGGAAAGGATGAAATAGAAAAACAAAATACAGGAGCTACTGTAAAGGCAGCCACTCTCGTGGCGCCATCTTGAAGTTAAAATAACAACAACAAAAACTAAATAACAGATAATGTGACACAACACAAAAAACACAGACAGTCATTCAATCTTAAGCACATTTCTGCACCCTCTATTGTATGAAGCAGTTCTAGATGAAAGAGGAGAGGATCAGGGCATCCTTTTCACCAGTGGATCAACGACGTCATGGTGAAATGTCCACGTCTGCTACATGCTAAATGCCAAAAGAAATTATCTCACATCTCCTGTCCCACGTAAATCCGCTTCAATTCCAAGCCGCGACAATTCCACACATACGCATTGGTGCTCTGCGCTAACACTCTTTTCTTCTCATGGCGGGCTCCTCAAGACATGCATCCATCCAGCCGCAGACTGTCCAACAGCACGGGCCTTTCCACTGAACGAAGGACCATGTTGTGATTACCGTTATCGCAGATACATTACGGAATATCCCTCACCGTTAAAGAGAAGCCAAATGTTGAGATGTGAAGTTGTGTCTCCCCAATGCGGGATGGCAAGCAGCCACTCTGATAGGCTTTGGTCATAATAGCTCTTGGCCCGCTCTCTAATTGGCCGGAAATGTGGTTTTGATGCACTAAACAGTTTGTCTGTCATGACTTCTTAGTGTCCTGGTTGTCGTTGGCTTAAGGTACCAACCGCATGCAAGATACCATTTGTGTTATTTCACTTTCTGAACTTTTTATTTTAATAGCTGTGTTGTGAAGTCAAACCATTTGTGGGACGATGTAGTCCGAGTCAAAGTAACCTTCCAAAGTAGTCCATAAAACAGCTTTTCATCAAGAATCAGGTCAAGCAAAGAGGAAAAAAGCTATTTCTCTTTCAAGGCCTGCCTACATTAACATTTAACTGAGGCTTGGTTCTGCTCATCTAGCGTCTACTCAAGATAAAAATTGTACAATCCGCCGAGTCCGCTGTCTTTGTCTTGTAATCAATGCCTTTGCCCTGCTGTTGATCAGCGGAGTTACCGGTATTCACATCCCCCATAGGCGACACTGGGAAAAGCGCCAAGCCACACGAAACCCCTGTCGTAGGGTAACTTCTCCTTGTTCTCCATTGGCTCAACTCTTTCTATCGCATCCCATCCACTTTATTTAAATTTCAAGATATTTTTTGGCAGATAAAATGACAGCTGACCTTCCAAACAACACGTGACGTGCCATTGAATGTCATGTGAAGAAACAAGACGCATCTTATGGCACAAAGGACGTTTATGTGTATGACAGATTGAAATTTGGTTGTAATTAGACCATTATGCTATTGGGGTGTTGTATTGCATTTCACATTTGACCTTTGTTTCCAATGAGCATCGGTGAATGCGTGTACATTTCATGACAATCTACTGGACAGAAAATTAGACTAAACAAAACAAAAAAAATATTCAGAAAGCTAATCGTCTTTAAAAATAAAGAAAGAAATGAATGGATGAGTTAATAAATAAATCAATCCATGAATGAATGTGTTTATAAATAAATAAAAACACATACAGGTGAATAAATAAACAAATGGGTGAATGAAGGAATAAATAAATAGATAAATACATAAATAAATTAATAAATATATAAGCAAATAAATAGAAAATAAACGAATAATTAAATAAAATACATACACGGATGAATAAATAAACAAATGAAGTAATATATACATGAATGAATGAATGAATGAATGAATGAATGAATGAATGAGTCAATAAATAAATAAATTCATGACTAAATACATAAATAGATAAATACATACAACTACATAAAAAAGGTGAATAAATAGACATGGGTAAATGAGGGAATATATAAATAAACAGAAAAACAAATAAATAAATATATAAACACATACATAGAAAATATATGAATAAATAAATCTACCTATAATTACTTATAATTCTACCGGAAACAAATTCCTTGTGTGTTCTACATATTTGGCAATAAAGATGATTCTGATAAAGATGATAAAGATGATTCTGAAATACACAAATAGAAACATAAACGAGTGAATAAATAAGCAAATGAAGTAATCAATAAATAGATAAATGAATAAACAAATGAAAGAATTAATGGGTGAATCAATAAATAAATTCATTAATGTGTGTATAAATGAATAAATACACAAATAGATACATAAAAATACATAAACAGGTAAATAAATAGACATGGGTGAATGAAGGAATACATAAATAGAAAAAATAAACAGATAAATATATAACCACATAAATCGAAAAAAAAATAAAAAATATATATATATATATATATATATATATATATATATAGAGAGAGAGAGAGAGAGAGAGAGAGAGAGAGAGAGAGAGAGAGAGAGAGAGAGAGAGAGAGAGAGAGAGGAGAGAGAGCGAGCGTAACAACTTAGACTAAATTTAGACAAATTCAAATGAGTAGAAAATAAGAAACATTGGATGTTTAAGAATGTGCATATAAAATAGTTCAGTGACTCTGCTGTTTATGTTGGGCTGTAATTCCACTGTTAATCACTAAATGCTGTAAATTTGTAAAAAGATTGGAGTTTTTATCAAGAAATGTTAAATCCTTTATCTTCTTCTTCTTTTCCTTTCGGCTTTTCCCTTCAAGGGGTGGCCACAGCGAATCAGTAACCTCCATCTTCAGAGGTATGATACGCATGTTTGTTTTGGCCCAGCTTTTACGTCGGATGCCCTTCCTGACACAACCCTCTGTATTTATCCGGGCTTGGGACCGGCACAAGAAGACTTATGTCCCTTTGTGGCTACAGAACAAGCAACTCTCTCAATAAAAGGCTCCCAAACACCAAATGGTCATCAGCACAGCAACAATCAAAAAAGCAAAATCCTTTATAATCCTACTTTTTACACCTACAGAAACCGACAGCTCAACTTCCCCCAAATCCAGCAGCAGTTGTGGTTTTAATCATCAAACTAGACTTCCCCGATGCATCAGAACCCGATAAGAGAAATTGCGCATAACTGTCCAGAACCTTCTATCAGACAAGCTTCTATAGAGTTCCGAATTGACTTTATGACAGGAGTCTTACTTATGTTCTCATTGTATACTCATATGACAGGGCCCCTCCTCAAACTGCATCCTCTGAGCTGGAGGTGATCTCCCAGCAGGTGGAGGAGGAAAACCAGTGTGTGGCCCCAGTTCAACTGGTTAGCTTCAACTACAGAGACTTGCCTCTGGCTGCCCTGGATGTTTCTCTGGCTGGTTCTCAGCTCATCTCCAACCCGGATGAAGAGGACAACCGAGAGGGGTAAAGCTTTCTCACATATGTTTCATGCACTGCAGTCATCAAGTTTTGGCTGATTTAGTTTGATCAATCACTTGTTGTCATTATTGTAGATTTGCCGAGCTTAATACAAAAAAAGGGTTACATTTAATTCATTCACTGCCAGCCATGTGCAACAATGTGTCCACTCCAGTGCCAGGGTTTTTGTCATTGTCACTTGAATTCCAGGACCCACATAGTATTGAGTTTTAGGACTACATAAGCATTCAATAGAGCGTTGGAAACCTTAGACCACAGGTGTCAAAGTCAAGGCCCGCGGGCCAAATCCGGCCCGCCACATCATTTTTTTCGGCCCCGAAAGCAAATCAAACTTGTTACATTCCATGATGAAAACTAAAATCTGAGCCAAAATTTCATATTTTTGGATGTCAACCACAATAAAAGTCATTATTCTTGACTTCAGATTTGAAAAAGAGTTATTCATTAATTTGCTGTGTGCTCTATATGTAACATTTGAAGGAATTTAAACATTCTAATGGGTTCCCCAAATTCATAACGGCCCTCGAGAGGAAACCATAACTACAATGTGGCCCGCGGCAAAAAATGACTTTGACACCCCTGCCTTAGACTGTCCTTATTTTTCATTAAAAAAACTAGTTAACAACAAAAAGCACTAACATGGAAAATTGGGAAATGCTGCCAGTGCTTTATCGGCACCCAAGCATGAAAAAACAAAACCTGAACAAATTCAGGAATAGTGCTCTATGTCATATTTTCAATTCCCGAATGAATGCGTGAATGGCAGTTAATGAGTTCATAGGTCCGCGCTGCAAGTGCACTTATTGTCTTTCACATCTGAAATGTTTGAAAAATAATCTAAATAGGTGCATTGAAAGGTTCAATCAACTTCAACCATTGAGACTTTTCTACTGGTTACAATTGAAAAGCCTTCAAATAAAAAAAAATAGAGTCATATCATAACTCACAGCTCGATAGATGGTTCACACTTGGATTTTTTTCCCCCCACTGTAGGATCAAAGATCAGAGCGGTACAGTAAATGAACAAGATTAATCATTATAATCAGATCCCACTCGTACTAATTTGGACGCTCAAAAGCCCCAAATGTAATCATGCAATGACTGATGTTTCCACCCCAATTCTGAAAATTCTCTTCATATTATGTTGACATTTCACATTTGCTTATTTTAAGTCCAGAATTTCCATGAATTGATGATTACTATGTGTCAAATGTTCTTTTGTTTTTGCTTGCTGATTTGCTGGTTCCTTTTCAGCACAATATATATTGTTTATACTCAATGTTGTTATCTGTCAGAAAACAGAGAGAGTTTTTAGTGGCATATATTAACTGGACCGTTTGGATCAACCTTTTCTGTCCTTGACATTAGTTTTTTTTCTGATTGTGCTGATGGCTCGTTCCCTTGGAGCAAAGAATTACATGTTATGTAGCGAAACCCAAATATTTACTATACTCCCGGTCATGTATTCTTTATCCTCCAGGGGCGCATTGAATGAATGACGGAGCACAAACTGTTAAATGCTTGACATTCCGACTTAGTTGTAATATTAAACATAAGAGTATAAGGTGCACCCCCAATGTAGGATGTATTCTTAAACATTTTCCACATATAAGCAGTGTCTGAATCTGATGACAAAAAGTTAGCGGACATCAGGGCAGACAACTCTGAAAAGTTTCCTGCCCGGCCATAAAGTTGCCTGCCCCATTTTTCACAACTTGAAACACAATAAAATGACTAATCCCAAAAAAAACGTTGCGAAGTATAAAATATTCTTTTTAAATTAAGGAAGTACCTACCACAAATGCTCCCTTGCTGAATTAATGGTAACTATCCCTTACTGAAGATTTAGCTCCATTTGTTGTTTGTCGTCATGGTGCACTATGCAATGTTTGCGTTGCGTTGCCAAACAAACGTTTGTTTGGCAATTTGCATACTCGGCACGGCAGCCAATCAGAAGCCTGTTTCGTGCTTCGGACTATACCGCCGTGACTGTTAAGTGTACTTGAGAGTTTTGAAAGGCGCTTGGAAAGAGGAGTCCGCGTGGGTTATAGCAATTTTCTTGTAGCTTTTGCTTTATTGAATAAAACAAACGTTTGATTTGGAAAAAAAACATTCTTGAAGAAGCTATCGGCCACCCGGACCGAGTCGTTTTGAAAGTTGTACACCCGACGTAAAAGTTGTACGCCCCGGGACTCTGGGCAGACGTTATTTCAAACACTGATATAAGGTGCACCGGACTATTATTATTCCATTAATAAAAAAAAAGTTTTCCAAATATAATATTGAAATATGTAAAAGTTTTCCAAATATAAGGCTCACCACATTATAAGGCGCAACAGTAGAGGCTAGGGTTATGCACTACTTCTTCTACGGTGGGTGAAAATGGAGTCGGTGGCTGCTGACAACAGCTACGAGCCACCTGTTGTGGCTCAATATGACTTCACATATAAGGCACACCTTTTTATAAGACGCAGGGTCATCTTTCGGAAAAAAATCCAGGCTTTTGGGTGCGCCTTATACACCGGAAAATACGGTATAAAACATGACTCAAGGTGCTCATTTATATACTGAAATCATGGAGATTTTGGGGATAGGGAAAGAGTACTTCCATTTTTTATGTCTATTGGTTGCATGATTAGTGATCACAAAATAAGTAATTTCAGAGTAACGCAGGGAAATTGGACCACTTCTCTTCTTTTGATAACTTGAACATTGCCCTACTGTGCTCCACCACATTCATCAGTGGTGAAAGAGTTCAACTATAAGATGGGACGCGATTTAGCTCTTCGCAATTGTAAACTGTCCACGGGTTCCATATAAGACATTTTGAGACTACAGTGAGACCTCAACTTACGAACTTAAATGGTTCCCAGACAGAGTGTGTAAGGCGAAAAGTGTGTATCTCAAAAAAAAAATTCCATAGATAATCATTAAAATGTGAATAATCTGTTTCCATAAAATATACGTTTCAACTAAATAAGCCTTAAAACTACACACAACATACCTTATTCTATGTATAATAAATGTGCTATTGTGTTGTAATGAAATAAATACACTGCATTGTATCATAAAGTCACTTTATTTACATTTGTGGTGGTCATTGATGGCTTGATGGAATGGCGTTGGAGGTCGAAGGTCAAAGGGAATTGCTGTTTGGAAAGAGAGGCACATTACACGAGGACTGTAATTAAAGAAATAAACTGTGCTGTAAAATAAAGTTTTATTTACATTTTTGATGGTCGTTGATGGCTTATGGAAGGAGAGTCATGTTCCATAAGGACTGTTGGTAACTTAACCTCTAGTGCTGTTCAGTCGTGTGCTTCCGCCGAAGATCACTCCGCCAGCCGTGGTGGGTGTGTATTATGAAAATAGTGCTTATTATAAGGTTTGATTTTCAGAAATTTGACGTTTGTAAGATGAAAAGTTTGTAAAATAAGGTGTTTGTAAGTTGAGGTCTCACTGTACTCTATAACAATCGTTTTAAGATATGAGCTGCACTACGTTATGATTTGACTGATGCAAACTTTTTTATTATTGGGTACTGAAGAACAAAAGAAAAACAGTGATGTTATGTAAACGAACTTTCTCCGACCTCGTGGTAACCCCTGCATATGGTCAGTTGTTATATTTAGTATCAGAAACTCAGCGTGCCTACCGGTTGTGCAGAGGAGAGTTTTACATTTACATCAGAATAATCAGAATCAGAATAATCTTTATTGCCTAGTATGTAGAAAACACAAGGAATGTGTCTCCGATAGAACACGCTGCACTAGTATCATCCTAAAAAAATTGCGTAAAGGCACTATACAGTTATATTTCCGGTACTGTTTAGAGAGTCAATAGCTTGGGGGAAGAGGCTGTTTAAATGTCTGCTGGATTTGGTGCGCATGGATCTGTAGCGCCTGCCTGAGGGGAGTCGCTGGAAAAGGTGGTGGGCAGGGTGCGGAGGGTCCGGTCGGATTTTCCATGCCCTTGTTTTGATTCTTGCGGTGTGTGACATTTGTGATTACTAGGTCACGGTCAAACCTGTCCTTGCTGTGCCGCGCACCTTCCCATGCACATCGTGTGTGGAAAAAAAATGAAAAAAAAAAAATTTACATACTAGACATGCTTTGGAACTTTGTAATGTAATGTTTTTTTTTTTCACTTTGGTCGTAATTAAACCCAGTGACGGCGTTTTCTTTGAAACGAAACCCTTCAAATGTCACCCACACGTTTGGTGATTTGGAGCCTTCGATATTTGATTTGTACGTTTGAATGCGTCTGCGCTTGCGAAGGAGCACACGAAGCCCATTTAGTCTTGCGCGGCAGCTTCGCGAGCACTCTTCATCAGGAGACGTGGGCGGTGATGTGGGAGGTGGATGTTCTTGCGGACCACATGGGGCACAGGCAGTACTTGCGGATTCTGTGAGCTGGTGAGCTGGATGCGATTATTAATAGAATTTGGCTGCAGCGTCTCCTCTTCTCTCCAAGATGGGATTTTGCACCGCACTCAAATCATTATTGTCTTGATTAATGTGAAGCCAGGCCACGTAATCTTAACATCCTCATAGTGACAATTTAGCGCAGCCTTAATAGGGGTTACAACCAATCTATTTTAAATTAGTTTGAGGTATTATAGCATTTGGAAAGTTTACATATGCACAGTGGTTGTTACGTTTTTTTGTGATGACGTTATTGAGATACAGTGGCGAGCCGGGCATGTCAACCCAAGGCCTTCAGTAGTGCTATGTCTGAATCAATCCACAGCCGCAACTGTCAAAAGTGTGGTGTAATTTATTACAAATCCACTAGAGGGTATTATTAGCCAGGAAATAACTGCCCAACCTTTCTTCACGATTTCTATCTTTTCTTGAAAAGTCCATCTTGAAAATGTCCTTAACAGTAAATCTGCAACTAAATCCATTTCTTCGACTCCTTCAGCCATTGTGGGTTGACAAAACCTCTATTAAAACAACACAATAATATACAGACGCTCCCCTACTTACGAACATTGAAGTTATGAACCGTTGTTCATACATATGAAGATTTTTGTAGTAACATATGTAGTATTCTCTCCACTTGTACATATACAGTGCATATCTTTAATAATAATAATGCATCTTATTTCAAGCGCCTTTCAAACCTCTCAAGGACGCTTTACAGTCACAGACAAGCATGGATATAATAATAAATAAAATACAATTATAAATAGAATACAATAAATAAAATACAATTATTGAGCATATATTTTATTAAATGTTTATTTTTCAGTACAAACCAATACAAGTTGCTCAAACAAGCCTTAAACATACTTATATTGGATTGGATTGGATTGGATTGGATTGGATTGGATATGCCTTTATTAGTCTCACAGTGGAGAAATTTACATTTAATAATAATCAGCCCATATAAGCCCAAAACATACATTCCATACAAAATATAGCACTGAAGCAACTTACAAACAAATTCACCTTACGAACAAATGTTTGGGGAGCGTCTGTCTATGGAACTGTTCATAATTCACACCACCTTCGCCAAGGTCCCAGTTCCAAGGGACAAATGCATCCCCAAAGTATTATACTGCCACTTCCATAATGAAGTGTGATAAGCAGTGTTGCGTTTACACAAAGCAGAGCTTTTGGAATGATGGTCAAAAAGCTCAACCTTAGTTTCAACAGATGATAACCAAATCGGCCAAGAAGAATTGGCCGTTATGGCGTCCACTTTCAGAGATCAGCGTTTGTTTACTGTTCTCTGGCCCGGTTTTTGTGTCCACAAGTGAAGCTTCTGACTTCTGTCCATGTAAGCGACCATCTCCCTGTGCGACTGTCCGGGCACAGCCGCCGCTTATCCTGAATCTTTGTCCACATCACAGCTGAATGCCCACAGCAGCAGCAGCAGCGGCGGCAACAGCAGCATATGCCGTTGAAGAAACCTTTTCATCGATGGACCACTCCTGTACGACTGAGAGCTTACACAGACGTTTATTATTAATATTATTTTCATTCAGATCCCCACCACCAGCTCCTTTTGATGAATGTTAAACACTCAAAGGGGGCCAGGGGAAAAAAAGGAAGTGAAATGAAACACTGGAAGCAATTTGATGTTGAGTCGGATGCCTTTTCTTGTCTTTGGCCCTCTAGTGGAAAGTTTCTATGTTCTCCCTGTATGTTTTTTTTAACTCATTCAAAGCCAGACATGCAAAATATGTGTCGACTCTAGTGCCAGGCAGGGTTTGTGACATTGTCACTCAAATTCCAGGACCCACAGAATAGTGAATTTTACTCCATACACATTCATTGCAGCATAAAAAAACCTTAGACTTTCTTCTTTAATCAGAAAAAAAGAGTTAATTCCTAAATTATATGGGTCTGGAGTTATATGAGCTTGAAATGTGGGCAGCTGTCCAAAATACAATGCATATTGTTTCATATAGCACTTTAACAACAGCTGAAGCTGTAACAAAGCGCTAACATGGAAAAAAAGGCACATTCTTTCCCTTGTGTAAAGAAAAAACATTGCCAGAGGCCATGGCCAGCGCTTTATCAGCACCCAAACAAGAAAAAAAACAAACCCGAATCATTTCGGGAATGGCGCTCTGTCATATTTTCAATTCCTGAATACATTTGTGAAAGGCAGTGAATGAGTTGCACTGCTTTGGATTTCAGCAAATGTAGATTGTTATAAATGTAGATATGATGATGAAAAAAAAACACCTGTTGCTTAGCGACCCCTTCATTCACAGATATTACTAAATATGTTACTATATAAAACTATATTTTATTGTTTTTATATAATTTTTTTGTCAGAATTATGACATCGTGAGGTGCGAGACAAAAATGAGGCGATATTCTGAATCAGCAATAAAAAAATATAGAGAAATTTTACATCCAATTTTATTGAGAAAAAAAAAAGACCGTTGTGGGATTCTCCATATTTTTGTAGTTGAGGTAACAACAATTCAATTCTTAATGCCATCTCTCCGTGCATCCTCCACCAAGAACCTACATGGCGGTGGAGACATAAAGCAGTGATCTTTGCCAGAGAAATGTCCCACCGATTGAGAGCAAATGAAGATGGATCGGACTCCATGTGTGTAGCAGCAGACAAGCTGTCCTTGATGAATAGGTTTTCGTGGGGACACTCCATCGTTGCTCGCTTTCAGCCTAAAAAGCAATCTCGCACTTTGCATGTCTGTGAATATTAACAAACCCTCGAACCTGGCACTCTCAAATGTCGTCTATTGTGTCGGACATGGAGGAGGGGGAATTGGGGAAGGGACAGCTTCATGTAGAGGTCTGTTCCCTTGATGTTTGTGGATGAGTGGTAACGGGGGACAAGGGTGTGGAGAGGGGCGAGGGGGGATTCCATTGCTGCAGGTACTGCATGTCATGGTGCTTGGGGCATCAACAAAAAGTAATAATAATAATAATAATAATACATTTCATTATATAGGCGCCTTTCAAAACTCTCAAGGACACTTTACAGTCACAGGATATTTTATTTGCGGGTGAGCAGCGGCAGCCACACGCGCCAGCGTTCACTCAACCTCAGCAATGCAACGAGCGGGACACAAACTGCGACAACCACAAGTGCAGCAGTTCGGGAAGCTGCAGAGGCAAGCAGCAATAGCGACAATGTCGAAAACAAAAGGCTTACAGTGATACCTCGATTTACGAACCCCTTGGCTTACGAACTTTTTGGTTCATGAATGTTATATTTATGGCAATTTTACCTTGGCATACGAACTTTTTTCGTACATGGAGTTGCCTCAATGACTGATGTCTCGTTCGCAAACAAGCCCGTTCTTCTAACAACAAAATGGCATTCGACTGTTTTTGTCCGCTATTCCCCGCCCGGAGTCTTCGGTTAAAGCCATGTGATTGGTCAAGAACGCAGCAGTGAGGGGGGGTGGTGTTTTAAACATTAAAGAGACAGGCAGATGACAGTGAGAGTTTCAACTTTGAAAGGCAAAGGCAGAGTGTAGACTGCAAGGTTAAAATAGCCCATCAATCAGGCTCCAGAAACAACCCGCACAAGCCATCTGTACACTTGATGCAAAAAGCTATCAACCCAGCTAAACAGAACACAATTGATGATGAACTAGATAAAATTATCACAGAGAAATCACCTGCAAGGGATCATTCCTCAAGATGGTGAAAGAAGAACGTTACGTTTCTCATCAAGTGTTTAATGCTGATTAAACCGGCCACTCCATTCCATCAAGTCATCAACGACCATCACAAAGGTAAATAAATAGAACGACTTTATTATACCGTACAGTTTATTTCTTTAATTATAATACCATAGCACATTTATTATACATAAAATAAGGTATATTTTGTGTAGCTTTAAGGCTTAGAAAATTAGAAAGTCGAAAATTAGGTTTTATGGGGACCTGGGAACGGATTATTCTCTTAATGGTTTCCTATGGGAAATTAATTTTGGATACACACTTTTTGCCTTACACACTCTGTCTGGGAACCAATTAAGTTCGTAAGCCAAGGTAGCGCTGTACTTTGAATCAGCGGTGTGAGAACAAGCTCCAACAAACAAAGCTAACAAAATAACAATCCCTGCAAAACTGCTGGGGTTGGATTGGCAGCAGAGACAAGCAGCAAAGTCAACAATGTCAAAAGAAAAAAACTTACTACCGCAGCCGCCATGTTTTAAATCGCTATTTGGTTTGAGAACTCCTGTTGCTCACAATTTCCATAAACGTCACCATTCGCAAAGTGTTAACTAAATTTAAGATGGAAGGGTGCTTGGATGGTAGTTTGTTAGTTGAGGACATATTGTATGTAGCAAGGTGGTATATGGGCCTAGGACAAAAGCTTGCTGTCTAATTCTTTCACTGCCATTCACACATTTATTCGGAAATTGAAAATAACGTAGAGCGCCATTCCCAAATTTGTTTGGGTTTAGTTTTTCATGCTTGGGTGCCGATGAAGCGCTGGCCATCGCCTCTGGCAATGTTTTTCCCTTCCACAAGGGGGCAGTAACTCAATATTCTATGGGTCCTGGAAGTCAAATGACAAAAAACCCTGGCACTGGAGTGGACACATTTTTTGCACATCTGGCAGTGAATGAGTTAATGAACTCAAATGAGCAATACTGCCACCAACAGGAGTGGAGTGAAATGTCATCATCATCATCCATTTCATTTCGAAGCGCCTTTCAAAACTCTCAAGGTCACTTTACAGTCACAGGATCAGTTTTTCTGTGGGTGAGCAGCGGCAGACACATGCGCCAGCATTTACTCAACCTGGAAGCTAGCGAGCTATTGTGTTTTGAATTATTTGGTTGTGCCCAAAATCATGTCAGTGTACTTATTTTGTTTTGTTGAAATTATCTCATGATAATTTAGAGGGATTTTGGGTGCAAAAACAGTAAACTGGACAATTTTTAGCTCTTTTTAAACATATTTTTTAAATTATTATTATTATCTTAATTCGGGGATCCATTGCTTAGCGCGTCACCTAGAGTCAATGCTATTGTCCTAAATGGAAACGTTAACTTTCTCCAAGAGGTCAACGACCTGGCGCTCCCGGGTATGTCACATGGATCACATGAGTAGCCTGCGGACTTGTACTAAATTTAATTCACTCGTGAAGGGTCGTTGTGATTTCCCTCCAACTGCTGACTATGCTTTATGGTCCATTTTACAACGATGCCTTTATTGTGTATATTATACAGGAAGGTATGCAAATGATTTCCCTCAAATGTCACTTTATTAGCATACCAAAGTCCTGCGTGCCTGTGTTATGTAGATACAAAGCCTCTCAGGTGAAGAAAGTGGAAGGTGGATTTTGTCCTCTCACCTCTGCCGCCTTGTTGCCTGGAAGCTCACAGTTGCGGTCTAACCCCACCCCCCATTGTCCCCTCCAAACGCAGCTGAGTTCAGCAGATTGTTGAGAGGCGGGAGAAAGTCTCACTACAGGGAGTATGGAGCTCCACCATTAGTGTTGAGAGACGAGTTATGAAATATCAACAAAGCCCTCGAATGATTATTTCAAACATGTAAACCACCGGTGTCAAAGTCAAGGCCCAGGGGCCTAATCTGGTCCGCCTCATCATTTTATTCGGCCCACGAAAGCAAATCAAGTATGTTGAGTGCCATGATGCTTGCTAAAGTCTGAAGCAAAAATTCAAATTGTCCCATGTAAACCGCAATAATAGTCATTATTCTTCATTTCAGATTTGAAACCTAGTTATTTATTAATTTGTTGTGCACTGTATACGTAATATACGGAGGGGATTAAACCTTCTAATGGCTTCCCCAAATTCATCACACCCCTCTGAGAGGAAACTATAACTACAATGTGGCCCACGGCAACAAAATGAGTTTGACACCCTTGATGTACCGTTATGGTCAAAAGTTTACATTCACTTGTGAAGAACATAATGAGTTTAAAAACTCTTTTTTTCCAGTTATTGCGACCACTCTGATTTTTCTCTGAAAGAGTGATTGAAACAGATACTTCTTTGTCACACAAAAAAAAAAACATTCATGAAATTTAGGTCTTTTATGACTGTATTATGGGTTAACAGAAAAAGTGAGCAAATATGCTGGGTCAAATATATGCATACAGCAGCGCTAATATTTGGTAACATGTCCCTTAAAGGACAACCGACGTCTCTGGACAAGTTGTGTCCACAATTCGTAAAATGGCTTCAAATGACTTCTACTGAGCGTATTTTAATAAGATTCCACCACATATAGCTATATTTTACGTTTTAAGACTCGCTCTGAATATTCAGGAAGTCTTGTTTTTGAGTTGGTGACGAGTCCGTACGTGACGTCATGAAAGGACCGACCCCTTACCGTAAAAAAAGATGCATTGTAGCGTCCTTCCATCACGTCAATGTATTTTGCTGTACATGTTTGGTCTGAGACCATGTTGCACCCAAAAGCCGCCAGAAGAGGGAGTCCAAGCTCCATATAAGGAATTTATCAGCCTGTGGAAGCGGAGGTGGCCACTGGAGGTCGCCATTTTGTGCCTCTTTTTTTTGGGTGAGATTTTCCCCCAATGTGGCCTCAAAATGGCACATATAATTCTTTAATCGATTGCAAACATGTATGCTTTCCTCTTCAGAACTATTTGAATCATATTCATAACTGGATGTGTAAGAAGAAAGCATATTCTCCGAATCTGAAGCCATTATTTGGATTCTCCAGCGATGCAAGACGTCTTGGCGTGACGTCACGAACTGCGGGTGGGACTTTCTAAAAATGGCCAATTCGCAGCTCAATTTTTTGCAGATTTTGGACACTTTAAGTCATTTTTATTGGTGTTTTGAATTTGAATAAAAATATCATACTCTGTGTTTTGGGTATTTTAGATGCTATAAAACGTTTTTCTGATGTCAGTTAGGAAACCAAAAAGTGACGTCGGTTGTCCTTTAAGTCAGGACTTTGGGAAGGCCATTCGAAAACCTTTTTGACCACAACTGTAACCTAAAGATAATCAATTTACATAGAAAAACACAGAAAGTAGTTTACAATAAAATAAGAAGCAAAGCAGACTGTTTCACAGGGTAAGACATCCTATTTCCGTGACAGGCGTAGATCCAGCACAAAACGTCAAAAGTCTAATTGGGCGCAACAATGCAACTTATTCTTTTGGAAGTAAACGGCAACATTTTCCTGGAGTCAGAGGGTGTCATGTTTTCTTTTGTGAGTGCAAGTTGAAATCTTGATTCGGGAACCATTTTTTGGTCTCTCATTAGTGCAATATGTTAAGTGGACTTTGCATGTCCCCATGAATAAATAACTCAAGTGTTGGCCATGCAGAAAAACGTCACTTGTTTGCTCGCCGCCTCCCGGTGATGAATCACTTGATGGGGAAAATGTAATTGTCTGTGCCCCAGTGTGCCGCGCTCTTTTGCTGACCTACGTGGCTCTGTTGTAAATTGTGCAATCAAGACATTAATCAAGACTCTCGTAACTTTCACGGGTGCTTGATTTTTTTTTTTTTTGGGGGGGGGGTGGCTTCTTTTCAAAGGAGGAGTTTTGTGTGTGTGTGTGTGTGTGTGTGTGTGTGTGTGTGTGTGTGTGTGTGTGTGTGTGTGTGTGTGTGTGTGTGTGTGTGTGTGTGTGTGTGTGTGTGCGTGTGTGTGTGTGTGTGTGTGTGTTAACAATCGATAACTTCAGTGAGTTGATAGAGTGGTCGACACTTATTAGCCTACACAGCAAGCCCACTTTAACTCATTCACTGCCAGACGTGTAAAAATATGTCCACTCCAGTGCCAGGGTTTTTTTTTCATTGAATTTCAGGACCCACAGAATATTGAGTTTTAGAGCGACATAAACATTCAATGAGGCGTTAGAAACTTGAGACTCTCTTATTTCATGAGGAAAAAAGACTAAATTCCTAATTACAGTAAAGTCTCGTTATATCGATATCGGATATATCGATAGTCCCGGTTATATCGATATTTTTTCGGACTCCCTTGAATATCGATATAACGAGACTTTACTGTATGTGGGTCTGGAGTTATCTGCATTTAAAGTGGTGGTGGCTGTACAAAAGGTACATGCTGCCCCCTCGTGGGTGGGAAAAACATTGGCAGAAGTCTGACCGAAGCTTCAAACGCACTCCCCGCAAGAAAAAACAACATTCGGGAAGCATGCTCCACGTCATGCTTTTCAATTCCCGAATAAATTCGGAAATGGCAGTGAATGAGTTAATGTAGTGTGAGTTTTTTTTTTTCATTTTAACTCATAAACACTCTATCAGTCAGGTTTGTGGAAGGGGGAAAAACATTGCCAGAGGCCAGCGCTTTATTGGCACCCAATTGGCATGAAAACCTAAACAAATTCGGGAATGGCGCTCTATGTCATATTTTCAATTCCTGAATACATTTGTGAATGGCAGTGAATAAGTTAAGGTAATTTCACTGACCACATGACACCCCCCCCCCCCCCCGCTCCCCTTTTGTGATTGCTTGAAAGATTGATATGAGTGAAAGGTTACCCATCAGGTTAAGCCTCCATCCCATCACTCCAACCTGATGTCTTTCTTCCATCTGGACATTCTCACACTGCCGACGCACCATCACGTCCATCTCAGTTCGCTATTGATCGCCCTCATGATCTCATCCCTTCGCTTTGCCCTCCTGTCAGATCACCTTTCACCCCCCCCCCACCCCCTACCCCATCCCCCTGCCCGTTGATGTCTTCATGAAGCAGCGGTAACAACCTTTCCTCTTTCGCTCCGAGCAATATCCCCGTGCGGCGGTATGTGAGATGCACGTGCGTCAGCGTTCCGCGGAGCTGCCGCACATTTGATCTGAACCTGACGTGACCCCATGAGAGTGATCCAAATCCCCCCCCGCCCCCATCTTTTTTTACCACTGAAACATCCTCACTCACTCCTAAATACTTCAAATGGTCAGTGTTCGGTTTAAATTCTTGTTTCTCTTTCTGGTTCGGTGTTCAACGAAGTTCAGTGATAAAAATATCAGTGACGATGATAGATGGTGAACAAAAAAACTACTTTATTCTAGTGAGACAGAAAAAGCACTTCTATCGTCTAGGCAGGAGCGAAGTCAGAGCACACGAACAAAGATAGGAACAAAGAGAGCGAGCTCCCGCTCTGACTAGTTTTTGAACGTCCACAGCAGCGATCTGTTGTCCAATCAGCTACGGACAACTCAGTGTTGGCTGGGCCTAGACTGAAACTTGATACGCGTTACATCCTGCTTTCATACGGTTAGACTGAATTGAACATGCAATAACATAATATGTACTAAACTAACATGGGATAACATAATACGTTTACTAATGTGGATAAACACTCTATCAGTCAGGTTTGAAGAGATTTCCCTAAAATTAAGTTTCGTGCCGGGAGTGATCGGTCATTACCGTGTTCCTTGCTTTCAGACGGGATTCTTGAGAGCTTTATTCAATAAATACTTTTCCTGCCCGGCCTGAGTGAGAATGTCAGGATTAATTATTGTTCCTCTTCCAGGGAGTATGAGTTACATCGCACACCATCATCTTGCTGCTTTCATCACTTCACTAATGAGCCACAAAATGTCCCATAAATTGTTTTTTTTTGGGGGGGAGTAGGATTGCTATTTTTTATTTTTTATTATTATTATTATTATTTTTTTTACACCAAACGCATACACCATGTGTTATCAGATGCGGACATTGTGTGTCATCAGATGTCTCTGAACCCAATCAATAGAGCAGTTGTCAAATTAGTGATTGAGAACTTGTAACGGGCAAATAAAGTTCTCCTCTTGAGATGAAAAGACCACTGGAGTGCCTCATCCTCTCTTTTTTTTTGTTTTAAATTTAATAAATGTCCATTTGGTCAACATGACCTAATTGTTTTTGTTGTACTAATCCTCAGCATGCGAAAATGTAATAATGATCCTTGATTTAAAAAAATTCTTCTGCTGGATTTAAATATTGGTCGACACCCCCCCTCCCCCGCCATCCCGCATTATTTTGGGCTTTGTACTAAAAGAACGTGGTTAGCTGTTTCTTTTTTTAGTTTTTGTGTTACTTTTTTTTAGATTCATCATTATTAATTTTCTTCTGGATGGGAACATGTGTCTAATATTTTCATTAGTTAATTAATGTATTTATTTATGTGTGTTTATTTATATATTTGGTTCATTTATTTACATGTATTTATTGATGTATTTATTTATGTACTGTATGTATGTATTTATTTATTTATTTGTTTATTTATGTATTTTGTTTATTTATTGACCTGTATTTATTGATGTATTTATTTATGTACTGTATTTATTTATTTGTGTCTGTGTGTTTATGTATTTATTTGTTCATTTATAACCATGTATGTTTCTGTATGTATTTGTTTATGTATTTATTTGTTTGTTTGTTTGTTGCATTTAGTTAAAAGCCCTTTAAAAGCTTCACACTGAAAGTTGTTTTGCGATCCATTTCTATTTCCATTGATTTTACGCCCCGGTGAAGCAGTCTCTACAGATGTTTTCACGGATCGTATTTATCGTGTACTTTTGTCGAGTGTGAAGGACAGCTATGTTTATATCCTATATTTTATGTGTTATATTGCATTCTGTACTGTGTGCAGATCATTTTAAAATGTATTTTAAGCGTACAAATGTTTCATGTTTTTCTACTTTCTTTCTTCCAAATTTTGTTGCTGAATAATGTGAATTCCTCCATTGTGTGACAAATGATGAAAATGTTTCTTCAGCCGTCATCTGTACTTTGAAGGTGTCGGACGTTTCGCTTCTTATCTAAGATGCTTCGTCAGCGAACTAAGGTCTTTTGCTGGTAGTTTCGGCCCTATATATATCCCTACTGTCCATGCGTGGCGGTGCCGGACTCTGCTATGATTGGTCCCTACTCTCAAGTTGGGGGGAGCAGAGGACTACTCCCTGCGGCTCCACTGATTACTTCTATTGTCCTGCCTCAGTATGAGGTCTACGACTGGCCTGATTGCCCCATTTGCTGTGGTAACACCTCATCAGCATAACCAAGCCTATGTTGCCTCAGCAATCTCTTTTAGACAATCGATCCAAATTGAACCTCACCCCACCATGGCGATTTAGTGAAGGGTTTTGCTGTTTTATGAAAATAGCTTCTTTTACTCCCCTTTCAAACCATCTATTTTCTTTCACTAAGATTTTAACCTCCTTGTCGTCAAATGAGTGGTTTCTAGCTTTTAGCTTCATATGTACTGCCGATTGAGGCCCACTAGCAATGTTGATAGTCTTTTTTTGAGAAGTTGTTTCGTCTCCCCAATGTTTTACAATTTCCATTTTTACAACGTATTGAATAAACTACATTACTTTGTTATCTTTTGGATGCACTAATTATTATTATTATTATTTTTTTGTGTGTGACAAATTAATGTTTTTTTCTCATATTTTTTTTTCAACTACAAACTCACATTTGACCCCTCTCTGTAATATTTGAGGCTTTGGCCACAATCTATTTTTTTTATGTTAAACCAAAAGAGAGCTTTCAGGTGGAATAGAAGGAGCTCCAAATGGATGACAATAATATGAGATGAGAAGCCCAAAATGGATGGCACATCTGTGTCAGGGTAATTTACTGCGTTCAGCATCTCGTTTTAATTTGATAGAAAAACAAAATCACGTACTACACTGAATGATTTGTGTATGTCGACCTTTCTCGTTTTATCAATAAGATCTCACCTGCCAAAAAATAACACGGGGCCCATCATTTCCTCATCTCGTATTTACCCTTCCAGGTCGAATTGGCTGAAGCCGTGCTGCGGGGGCCGGGCGGCGCTGTGGCAAGTGTGCCTGGCGTCGGCCGGCTTCAATTGCGTCCTGGTGGCCTGCGTGGTTCTGGTGGTTCTGCTGCTAACCCTGGAGCTGCTCGTCGACACTAAACTTCTACAATGTGAGTAAACAGATGTGAATTTAGGAGTCCAGCT
The DNA here is from genome assembly GCF_051943395.1 of Hippocampus bargibanti. NCBI lineage: Eukaryota > Metazoa > Chordata > Actinopteri > Syngnathiformes > Syngnathidae > Hippocampus > Hippocampus bargibanti. Next base: position 7,920,329 of record NC_142738.1, on the reverse strand, counting down.
GTTCCTTTTAATTGACGAGCGTCAGCGCTAGTCTCGCACCTGCGAACGCCGTGTAGCACATCACGGCTCTTGCGAATGTGCAATGAACAAGCTGCGAGCTTTTCTGCCTAGTCAGTAAACAAAAAAGTGACGTCGGTTGTCCTTTAAAGGACAACCGACGTCACTTTTTTGTTTTTTAACTGACATCAGAACAACGTTTGATAGCATCTAAAATACCCAAAACACGCAGGCTGATATTTTTATTCAAATGCAAAACACCAATAAAAATGACTTAAAGTGTCCAAAATCGGCAAAAAATTGAGCTGCGAATTGGGCATTTTCAGAAAGTCCCGCCCCCAGTTCGTGACGTCACGTCAAGACGTCTTGCATTGCTTGCGAATCAAAACAATGGCTTCAGATTCGGAGAATATGCTTTCTTGTTACACATCCAGTTCTGAATATGATTCAAATAGTTCTGAAGAGGAAAGCATACATGTTTGCAATCGATTAAAGAATTTATTCATGCCATTTTGAGGCAACCTTGGGAGGGGAATCGATAACCAGAAAAGAGGCACAAAATGGCGACCTCCAGTGGCCACCTCCGCTTCCACAGGCTGATAAATTCCTTATATGGCGGCTTTTGGGTGCAACACGGTTCTCAGACCAAAAATGTACAGCAAAATACATTGGCGTGATGGAAGTTCTGCTACAATGTGTCTTTTTTCGGTCAAGGGGCGGTCCTTTCATGACGTCACGTACGGACTCGTCACCAACTCAAAAACAAGACTTCCTGAATATTCAGAGCGAGTTTTAAAACGTAAAATATAGCTATATGCGGTGGAATCTTATTAAAATGCGCTCAGTAGAAGTCATTTGAGGCAATTTTACAAATTATGGACACAACTTGTCCGGAGACGTCGGTTGTCCTTTAAATGAGGAAAATAGCACGCCGTGCATTCACTTTTACGTTTGGCTGACAATTCACCTCCATGTGCATTTGTTTTCACTTTAAGTCGCACTAAATTATCTTAAGGACGGTCTGACTATTTATTGCTTGTACACAAGTTTATCTCCTCTGTCTTCTGACCAGAGGCAACTGATCGATCTTGGTCTTACTGCCGCTTTAGCATTCCATTGTTGATACACTTTACCAAGCGGTGTGATCCGCAACAAGCCGATATCACCTTCATCCACCTCCTCTGTCCTGCTCAAGACACGCTCGTCTAGCATGAGCGAAAGTTTATGGGGCATGTGACCAATGTGAGTGTGTTTTTTGTTTTATTTTTTTTTATGCCAGCCGCTATACGTTTTATTAGCCCAATAAATACACAGGCGGATACACATGCGTGCGCTTTGCTTCTCCTGGAATGTTCGTTGGTGTCACATAAGCGAGTCAACCGACCCAATCGTGTTTCTCTTTCCTTACAGTTAACAACGCATCCCATTTCGCTGGCGTCATCCATTGGATCAGCCTGGCTGTCCTTTCTGTGTTCTTCACTGAAGTGAGTCTCCATCAAAGTTACGGAGCTCCTCTTGCAGATGGAAAGGAGAAATTAGATTACTTTGTATTTAGCCTGAGAGCAATCAATAATAATGTAAAATGTGAGTGGGAATCCCAGAGTAACAAATGACATGATGACAATGTTTTGCATTGCAAAGAAAAATGTGGAAGGTGCACAGTTTTTAATATTCAACCATGCAAACAAACATTTTATATGTAACCTGAATGCATCAGTTAGAAATTCACAAATGTAATATATGAACATTTACTGTACAATGCAACAGAAATGTTGACATTATTATAAAAAAAGTAAACTAATAAAAAATAGCATAAACCATTAAATAAAAAAATACCTGGACTACGACTCTACAGTAAGGATTAACCAATTAGACCATTTAACTCATTCACTGCCAGACAATATGCAAAACTGTGTCCACTCTAGTGCTAGGGCTTTTGTCATTGTCACGGATATTCCAGGACTCACAGAATCTTGAGTTTTAGGACTACATAAACATTCAATTCAGCGTAAGAAACCTTAGATTCTCTTCTTTCGTCAGAAAAAAAAAAGAGTTAATTCCCAAGTTATATGGTTCTGGAGTTATCTGAGCTTGAATTGGGGGCGGATATGCTGAAGCTGTAACAAAGCGCTAACATGGACAAAAGGCAACTACTGCAACCTTGTGGATAGGAAAAACATTGCCAGAGGTCTGACCAGCACTTTATCTGCACCTCCGCCCAGACACACACACACACACACACACAAGAAAAACCAACACCTGAACAAATTTGAGAATGGCACTCCGCGTCATGCTTGTCATTTCTCTAATAATAATATAATAAATAATATATATATATATATATAAAATAAAATAATAATAATAAATAAAAATAATATATTTTTTGGGGCTGATTTTAAATCAGGGTCTTTTTTAAATTCACATTACAAGATAAAGCAAAGATAATGACATTCAAACAAACATTTTTTTAAAAATCTGCCTTTTTTCACATTTTTCTTGCTTGATGATGATAATAATCAGGGGCCCAAAAAGCTTATTTGATCATTCTGTATTTGTTTTAATTAATCAGTTATCTAACATTACAATTACCATCAGCCAAGTATAATAATAATAGTAATAATAATGTCACGTCACTCGAGGCTCGAGGGCTGGGCTCGAGTGACGAAAGGACAGCGGGGAGTGTGGATCCAAAATACACGGCGAGACAGATACTCTGATACAAAAGTCTTTACTGAGGCACGCATGAAAAAATAACAAACAGGGAAGAGTGGAGGAAGATAACTAAAAGACAGCAGACCTGGCAACACGGAAGTGGAAAAGGCAATGTCCAAAAATACTCCGACAGAGACGGGGGTGAGCGGCAGGCAGATATAGGCAGAAGGCACAATCAGTGAATGACAATCAGCTGTGGGAACCCAGGTGAATGATGATTGGAGGGGCCGTCTCCCAAGAATGTCGGAGGAGGTGACAGGAGGGGCGGGGCGCGCCCCGGATGGCAACGAGATGTAATAATAATAATCATCATCATCATCATAATCATAATGATGATGATGATTATTATTATTATGATAATAATAATAATGATAATAATAATGATCATCATCATCATCATAATTATGATGATGATGATATACATTTGTACTTAATCATAAAAAAAACCTTAAACCTTAAAAAAAAAAATTAGGAAGACATTTGTTATGTTTTTCTAAATAAAATAAGTGATTTTTAACATAAATTCAAGTGACATTATCTATTATGATGGTGAACTTTTTTTTTAACGACACTTTTAAGCGAGAGTCGAACTGCGTACCTCAAAAGTGCAAGGCAGATACTCTAACCACTTGGTAACCGTGCTGCCTAATCCCAACATATGCAATACAAATGCATGGCGCATAATCAAGCCTATTTGTTCGGGCTCCAAATCAGTGCGGTTATTAAGTATTGATCACTGCTTCCTTTATAGCCCGGGATGTTTTTCTTCCTCAGACTTGACGGGCCCACTGCTAACATTTCAATTCATTAGCAGGTTAGCCGCCAAGAATGACCCGTGTGCACGGCAGCAGTAAATGCCACCACCTCTGCCTTTTATTGGAAGTTACGACCCAGAATGCACTGCTTCCAGCATCCCCCTGTCCCGCAGTGGTTTAGTTAGGCTTTCGTTATTTTCTCATATCTTTGCGACAGTGTCACCTTCTCTCTGTCTCCATCTCTCAGACCGTTTTCAGGATTGTGGTGCTTGGGATATGGGATTACATCGAGAATAAAGTGGAGGTAAGCTCCCATGGGTGCTATTAGTCCTACCTCGGGGCCTTCCTTCACTGCAGTGTCATTGCCTCAATGTCACTGCTCAGCGGGTGTTTCTTTTTGGCCTCAGGTGTTCGACGGAGCTGTCATCGTCCTTTCTCTGGCCCCTATGGTGGCCTCCACCGTGGCCAACGGCCCCAGTAGCCCCTGGGATGCCATCGGCCTCATCATCACGCTGCGCATCTGGAGGGTCAAGAGGGTCATTGACGGTAAAGATGACTCTATGCGTGCGATGGTTTGTGGAGTTGTCCTCTGAGGAATTTTCAGCAAAAAAAATTAAGAAAAAAAAGATGACGATGGGAATTATTCTTGAGTTCATGACCCCAAAATATTGGCCGATGATTGGTCTATTGCCATTCATTTGAGTAATAATAATAATAATAATTTCATTCATAAGCGCCTTTCAAAACTCTCAAGGACACTTTACAGTCACCCAGTAGCATCATAATCACTGATATAAATGTAAGATGGACCTGCGCGCTGTCGCAACCTTGCTAGCAAGCTAGCCCCTGTGCCTCTGTGGCAACTGTGTTGACGGTGACAACTTATTCATTAGACCAGGGGTGTCAAAGTCATTTTTTGCCGTGGGCCTCATTGTAGTTATGGTTTCCTCTCGAGGGCCGTTATGAATTTGGGGAACCCATTAGAATGTTTAAGTCCCTTCAAATATTACATATAGAGCACACAGCAAATTAATGAATAACTCGTTTTCAAATCTGAAGTCAAGAATAATGACTTTTATTGTGGTTGACATCCAAAAATATGAAATTTTGGCTCAGATTTTAGCAATCATCATGGAATTTAACAAGTTTATTTGCTTTCGCGGGCCGAAAAAAATGATGTGGCCGGCCGGATTTGGCCCGCGGGCTTTGACTTTAACACCTGTGCATTAAACGAAACGATTGGACATTGCAAGATGTGTCACGTGACGTCACGAACTGGGGGCGGGACTTTCTGAAAATGCCCAACTCGCAGATCAATTTTTTGCAGATTTTGGACACTTTAAGTCATTTTTATTGGTGTTTTGCATTTGACTACAAATATCAGCCTGCGTGTTTTGGGTATTTTAGATGCTATAAAACGTTTTTCTGATGTCAGTCAGGAAACAAAAAAATGGTGTCGGTTGTCCTTTAAAAGAAGTTTATCCTACCCGTTTATTCATGGATGAGGTAATAATATAATATGTAATCTTCTTTTCCCTTCAAGGGGTCGCCACAGCAAATCAGTGCCCTCCATCTTTAGAGGTTTGATCCGCATGTTTGTTTTGGCCAAGCTTTTACGTCGAATGCCCTTCCTTACACAACCCTCTGTATTTATCCGGGCTTGGGACCGGCACAAGAAGACTTATGTCTGTTTGTGGCTACAGAACAGCAACTAGCTCAGTAAAAGGCTCCCAAACACAAAATGGTCATCGGGACAGCAACATTCAAAGAAGCAAAAACTATACCCACCATTTGATGACAATGCTCTGATCTTACCGCGAAATGGGCATCTCTTTCCTTACATTACATCGCTAACTTCTATTCTGTCTATTCTCCATCAGCTAGCAAAGAAAATAATAAAGTTGGCACAATGCTCCGTTTTATCTCTGACTTTATTCTCAGAATACTGACTTTAATGTCAAAATGCTGACTTGAAAGTCTGAATTCTGAGATAATAGTGATTTTTTTTCTTGGTTTCCTCTTCCGTCCATTTTGACCCCATCTAATCCATGGCAGCATTTGAATCACTCTCTGTCATGACGTCCCTGATCCACTGCTGAAAAGGTATAATGATGTCAAAGGTAGCCTAGCGCAATGGTAAATGAATCACTGGAAAGCTCAAATAATTTTCTTTTTGATTGTGCCAAAACCCTATTTCTGAAATATGGGTCTCTGTGACTCATTGTGCTATGCCAGGTCACACAAGGACAGCCATCGACTATTTTGCATCAAGGAAGGTCAGATGGGAGCACTTTTGAAATAATTACTCAAGCTAATCCATATCCAAAAAATCAAGTACACATGTGGTGTGAGTGAGGGTGCACATCGGTTGTGTGTGTGTGTGTGTGTGTGTGTGTGTGTGTGTGTGTGTGTGTGTGTGTGTGTGTGTGCGTGTGTGTGTGTGTGTGTGTGTGTGCGTGCGTTTGCGTGTGCGTGTGCGTGTGTGTGTGTGTGTGTGTGTGTGTGCGTGTGTGTGTGCGTGCGTGTGCGTGTGCGTGTGTGTGTGTGTGTGCGCGCGCGCGTGTGTCCTTTCGACATTGTTGCCTCAATTGTCTCTTTCCTCGTTGTTTTATTTATTTAACATGACTTATGGTATTACGCTGTCCTAATTAATGTTTTTTTTGTTCCGGTGAGACAGTTGCTAAGGGCAAACTTAAACTCATGGAAAGCAGAACACCGCATTTATTGGAAGTCATTGTTGGTTTTAACAGCCTTGCTCCCCCTTGCGGTTTTTCCAATTAGCCGCACGGTGTGCCGAGTCGACGTGGCAGGTGAACGGCCAGACCTTCACTCTGAAGGGCCAAATTCGTTTTTCAAAATCGGTTAAATTGGTGATTTTATTCATTTTCAAAACAAAAAAAGATTTGTATTGATACTATGTATACCTTTGCTAATTACTAATAGGCCGTCAGGTTGGAATTTTACCATTAACCAAAGAACTTCATGTACTATTTCATCAGTAAAATAATGAGCAAAACCCAAAAAATGAGGTATGTTTCTGATCTTTCTCGTCTCAGCCTACGTGCTGCAAGTGAAAGTGGAGATGGAGCTGGAGATCCAGCAGTACGAGAAGGCAAAGGCGCTGAGAGAGGAGCAGCTCGACCGCCTCACTCAGATTTGCCAGGAGCAGGCGGTGAGTGCTTTCGGGAATGTCTTGCAACTACACTTGTAATTACAGATTGTCAGCAGCAGAGTGAAATAACGTACTATGAAACAAATGTAGTGACCTAATCCCAACACCTCCAATAAATAAATACATGACCAAATAAATAAACAGATAAGGTAGGTAGATAGATAGATAGATAGATAGATAGATAGATAGATAGATAGATAGATAGATAGATAGATAGATAGATAGATAGATAGATAGATAGATAGATAGATAGATAGACAGACAGACAGACAGACAGACAGACAGACAGACAGACAGACAGACAGATAGATAGATAGATAGATAGATAGATAGATAGATATAGATAGATAGATAATTACATATTGTCACCAGCAGGGGGCAATAACGCACTACGCAAGAAACGTGACCTAATCTCAATAAACACCTTCCATAAATAAATAAATACATGACTAAATAAATAAGCAGATAGCTATTTATCTATCCACATAGGTAGATAGATAGCTATTTATCTATCTATCCACATTGGTACACAGATAGCTAGATAGCTAGCTACATAACTATCGATAGCTCGCTCGCTCGATATACACTTGTAATTACAGATTTTCACCAGCACGGGGCACTAACGCACTACGAAAGAAATCTGGTGACCTAATCCAAATAAACACCGCCCATAAGTAAATATAAAAATACATAAATAAATAGAGAAATACATGAGCAGATAGGTAGATTACTATTAATAAATGGACTGTATCCTTCTAATTGCTCCCTTTTGTCACCAATTCAAACCAGTAAAACGAATGCTTCATTTTACAGTGAGACCTCGGCTTACGAACACCGTACTTTACGAAATTTTCGGTTTACGAGCGTCAAATTTATGAAAATTAAACCTTGGAATACGCACTACTTTTCGCGATACACACCCACCACGACTGGCGGAGTGATCTTCGGATTTGGCGGAGTGATCTTCGGATCTTCGGTGGAAGCACACGACCGAACAGCGCTCCAGCCGGCGCACCTTTCCACACCCCCTCTTTCTGAATTCACATGTCGATCGCCTCCGAGGAGCTTTTTGCAGATAATTTTACAATTATGGGGCCAAAAAAAAACCCACCACAGGCTCATGTTCAGCCAAAGAAGACAGAAAACAAAATCACCGTCGAGGAGAAGAAGGAGATCATTGAGAAACACGAACGAGGTGTGCGTTTGTGGCGTCACATGTGCACACCGCGGCTGTCATGTGAATCTCTGCCTGACACATCTCTCACGCTGTGTGTCACTTCCCTGAGAGTAACTTTCTACGACCATTCTACAAATAAACAGCCCGGTACCTTTCACCATTGCTACCATCCTTCGCCTAAAAGCTTTACACAAAGGTGTTATTTAGTCGATGCTTTCACGTGACTAATGACACCAAAATTGTCACGTGCGAGTTGATAGCTGGGGCGGGGCCGCCGCTCCCGACCTCTCGCCAGCCGAAGAAGACACTTCAATTTCATTTCATTTCAACGAGTCGCTGTCACCTCACCAGTGACATGATTACGACGCCTCGCTCCTCGCTGTGTCTTGTGCTGGCAAGTCCAAGAGTTTGCTTTGCCCGAGGTGATTGTTAGCCGCGATCGCATAAGTTTGTTGCTTTCCGGGAGCGCGAGTGTGCCATTTTATTTTTGCCTAGCTTGATAGGCTGGATGGATCCCCCCCCCCCCCCCCCGCCCCCGCCCGCGCCTTCTTTTGTCGCGTTTTATTCAGCGTCCGTGGAATAATCGGACTCACGCCTTTTGTTGTAATAAAATCTCTGCCAGCACCTACGGGACTCAAAGTGGGTGCAGATGACATCGAGGAGCTTGTTGCTGACCATAATGAGGTCATCAACACAGAGAATTTGATTTGCCTTCAAGAGCACAAGTAGAAGCAGGCCATTCAACAGTTGATGTGCAGGCTTTTATTGAACAGTTCCATCCAGAAAAAGCTATGAGAATCATCAACATGATGAATGATAATGTGATGCCTCAGTTTCGTAAGATCTTACAGGTCAGAAAGCAACAGGTGTCAATTAAGAGCCATCAACGACCATCACAAATGTAAATAAAGTGACTTTATCATACATTGAAGTGTATTTCTGTCATTACAATACAATAGGACATTTATTATACATAGAATAAGGTATATTGTGTGTAGTTTTAAGGCTTATTTAGTTGAAAATTATATTTTATGGAGACCTGGGAACGGGTTATTCTCATTTTAATGGTTTCCTATGGGGGAAAAAAATTGGGATACACACTTTTCACCTTACACATTCTGTCTGGGAAACAAGTTTGTAAAACAAGGTCTCACTGTATTTGTATTCTATTTTTTTCATTCGAGATGAAACCAAAAATGTTCACGATTTTCCTCCCGTTGTCCAAGCCATTCAAAGTGTTCCAACTTTCAAACTGTTCAGACAACATTTCATATCATTCAATAATGTTCAATCCCGTTCCGTATCATTCCATTGTAATCCCTGATTCCAAAGCATTCACTTTGCGATTTTTTTCATTTGGCATTTCAGCATTGACATGCAATTTCCACAGATATTATCAGGTAAATAAAGTCAGATTTGTGTTTCAATTAATGTTATATGATGAAGAAATTAATAAAAAAATATGATTCATATGGACTTTTAAAATGCTTTATGATAAGCATCCATCTTTTTTCAATGCGACCTTTTTCCTCATTCAGATTACGGATGAGCTGGAGCCTCTCCCAAAGCTACAGCTGAGAACAAGACGTAATGAATGTACGGCATTTTATTCTCGTTTTTAAGAATCTTTAAATCTCCCTTCAGTTTGAAATCCGGCAGCTGAGGGCCCACCTGGCCCAGCAGGACCTGGATCTGGTGGCAGAGCGGGAAGCAGCCATGCAGATCCACCATATGTGGGGTAAACCGAGCAGCAGTTTCCATGAATTGGACGGCCTCGCCCCTGGGGTCTCCGATCATCACAGGCCAGCCAAAGTCCGAGAGGCTGGAGGGCCCCCAGGTAAAACGGACTAGAATAGGTGCCTCTTTTGTACCGGCAAGCTATCAGACAGCTTAAAGGACAACCGACACCATTTTTTTGTTTCCTAACTGACATCAGAAAAACGTTTTATAGCATCTAAAATACCCAAAACACACAGGCTGATATTTTTAGTCAAATGCAAAACACCAATAAAAATGAGTTCAGGTATCCCAAAACTACGTCAAAATGACCTCGGAGATGCCGAATTTCAGAAGGTCCCGCCCCCTTGTTCGTGACGTCACGCCAGGACATCTTGTCGAGCTCTAGAATCAAAACAATGGCTTCAGATTCGGAGAAGATGCTTTCTTGCTACTCATCCAGTTATGAACAGGATTCAAATAGTTCTGAAGTGGAAAGCATAAATGTCTGCAATCGAATAAAGATGTCCTCCCGTATCAATTCGAGCCGTCAGGACTCCAATGTAGCGTCCCATTTCTGGGACGCTACATGGGACGTTGGAAATGGGCTGATTTGTCTGCTGGAAATTTGTGCCAACTAGTATCAAATAGTAGTCTTGGTGCAACACAACGATTCATCATCGTGTTATGTATTCCTTCTAATTGCGCCATCAACACAGATCAACACGAAGTTTTCAGACCAAACAAAGTACCCAAAATGCACATGCAGTACCGAGATGGACTGTAAAGCTCAATAGTGACGGTTCATAAATTAAGGGTTACACCTCACATACAGAGAGAGCCTTTAGCTTTATCCAAGTTATAAATCATAGCAATACATTTAGGCTTTGTGCTTTGCTTAACTGCACCTCCTCCTTATGCACTCTTGCGTTATTGATCGCATGGGGATGACCTCTCAACACGTATGACATGTTGCACTTTTGACACCGCAGAGATATGAGAATCTTCTCAAGACACTCCAAGAAATGAAAAAAAAATGTTTTGGAATACAGCGATACCTCAGCTCACGAACTCAATTGGTTCCCTGAAAGTGTGTGTAAGGCGAAAAGTTTGTCTTCCAAACATTTATTTCCCAACCATTAAAATGTCAATAATCAGTTCCCAGGTCCGAATAATACATAATTTTCTACTAAGTAAGCCTTAAAAAGACACAAAAATGTACCTTATTTTATGTATAATAAATGTACTATAGTATTGTAATTAAATAAACGGTACTGTATAATAAAGTTCATTTATTTACCTTTGTGATGGTAGTTGATGGCTTGATGGAATTAAGTGGAGGTAGGGAGGGAGTTAATGTTTGGAAGGAGAGTCACCTCTTCTATTGCCTAAGACCATTGCTTTCACAACACAGAAACACCCTTAGCCGGACATGCACCCTTAATAGCCTCCTTGTTCTTAAGGATGGTAGCAATGGTAGACGTAGCGTACTGGGACGCCAAGTCACACAAACGCACACCTTGTTCGTGTTTTTCAATGATCTTCTTCTGCTCGATCATAATTTTCTGTAATGTCTTCTTAGGCTTAACACTAGCCTGTGGTGAGGTCTTTTTTTGGTCCCATAATAGCAAAAGTGAATATGGTCTGAATATGGTCAAAAATGTCTATCAAACACAAACCACGTCCGCACTCAAAGAAAGAGGCTGAAGAACTTGGACCCGTGGTTTGGTTCCTCTGCCAAAAACTAGTCCGTCATCCACCGTGGCGCTGTTCGACCGTGTGGTTTGGTTCGTCTGTCTAAAACTAGTTCGTCAGCAGAGACTATATGCTCGCGAATTTAATGTTCTGGAGGCAAAAGGTTCGTGAGCTGAACGTTCGTCAGCGGAGGTTTTACTGGAGTTTTTGGTGTTATCTGAAAGACCGACTGAATTCTGAGGAGTCACTGGTATCATCCACTGTTTTCAGATCAACACGGCCAAGACGACATGAACAACTACATCAGTCAGTATTATAGCGAGCCAAGCAGCGGTGAGCATCCGCGTCATCCTGTTAACTTCGCCGTCGATCAGTCCGTATCGATCATTGTGGCGTTTCTTCTAGACATGGGCGTTCCCGACCCGGCTGCTCGCGTCATCACCACAGCGGCTATCGACGTCCACCTCCCGAACAACCCCAGCCATTTTCCTCCGTCTCTGGTGAGCTCCGACGGACTGTCCGACAGTCGACTGCGACGTGCCAACAGTTCGGCCAGCGACGCCTCGACCGCGACGACTTCGCGCATCAGCAGGACGCCGAGATCGGCGGCCGACTGCAGCTCCACCGTGCGCGAGGCCTCTACGTCCACCGACTACAGTGACCAGCTCTGCTACCCGCCGCCCTACAGTAGCCCCCTAGCACTGGCCCCTCAGCCCAGGGGGAGTCCCAGTGCCGTGATGCAAGAGTTGCTCTCCTCTTTGTCCGAAGACTCCTGTTTGAGCCAAAAGGGTCTGGACCCCGTCAACCTCAAACCACCCAGCCCCACCGGTTCTTCCAAAAACAGCCCGGAACTGGAGAACAGGGTGAACATCTACAACAAGAGGAACCAGGAGAGCCGGCTCGGCTCACACGCCAAAGCGCTTATTCAGCTGCAGAGATCTGAAGCTTTCCTGGAGGAGAAATACAGAATGATGGAGGCGGTCGATGCGCCCGTCCATCATCTCTCTGGGACATAAGGTGGTTGAAGAGTGCAGAAACATGGACCTAAATCAATCCAGTCCATCGTCTGTCTGGGACAGGACATCATTGGGAGAGAACAGGAACAAGATCCTTACTTGACGCTCCAAGTCAGCGTCTGTCAGTGACCTAAAGTGGTGGACAAGAACGCGAACCTCAACAGACTCTTGAATCCATCACCTGTCTGAGAGATAAAGTGTCGGGGATGTAACATGGTAGCATGAAGCAGGAACAGGGACCTCAAATGATGTTTGAATTCATTGTCTTATTGAGACATAAAACAGAGCTAGAAGAGGAACCTCAATTGATATCCTAAACCACAATCTCTCCGAGACATAACATAGTGGCACAGAGGAGGAACATCAAAAGATGTTTGAATTCATCATCTGTCTGAGACACAACGCATAGGGAGCCTGGATTGACATCTCAAGCTGGTATCCGTCGAAGGCATTAACTATCCAAAAAGAGCTGGAACAGGAAGCTGAAAAGATGCTTAAATCCATAATCTGTTAACGACATATGGTGATGGAATCCATCAGGAAGAGGAACACTCAGAGATACTGCTGCCAATCATATTTCTGGGACATAGCATGATAGCAAGTGCAGGAACACGAACGTCAAAGTCACTGATTTCATTCATCATCTATCTGAGACATAAGACGGAGCCATAACATGGACCTTGATTGATATCCCAAAGCCATCATCTGTCCAAGACATAACATAGTGGCACAGAGCAGGAACATCAAAAGATGCCTGTCTGAGAATGAAAAGTGCTGGAACAGGATTGATTCATCATCTGTCTGTGGCACAAAACGCAGCCAGAACAAGTTCTCGATTGATATCCCAAACAGACAATTGGCCAAAAGAGTTGGAACCGGAACCCCAAGAGGCTTGAATCCATCATCTGTCTGAGACATACGTTGGTGAAAAAGAGCAATACAGTAATAGGAACATCATAGATGTTACTGTTAACCATGTTTGCCAAATACCGTAACATGATAGACGAGAGCAGGAACAGGAACCTGAAATATTGCTCAAATCCACGCAGTCCGAAACATTTCGTGGCGTAGTGCAGAATTTGGAAGCTGCATAGATGCTTCAAAGTATCATATCTGAGACGTGTTGGTGGAAGAAGGCAGGAACATGTTATTTTAATAATAATAATAAAGATCAGATGCTCCAAACCATAATGTTTTCGACATAAGGTCATGGAAGAGACCTGGAACATTCATAAATAACACCAAAACAGAATATCTCAAAAACACAAAAGAAGCTGAATGCATGAAGAGGAAGATCAATCAGTGCCACAAATCATTCACAGTTTGAGACAGGAACAGGAACAAGAACTTCAATGTATGCTCCAGTCTATCATCAATATGGGCCCTCATAGAGTATGAGAGCAGGAACAGTAAAATGTTTCTATCGGTTATCGGTGAAAGATGTAGGTTGTTGGAAGAGTACAGGAACAGGTACAGTATGTGATAGATAACGCAAAGCGCAAGTTTCACTTGCGTTTGTCATGCTGGAGGTCACGTTTCAGGAAATGACTCTCAAGACACTTTGCAAGAAACTTGAGCAGGAACAGGACACATTCCATGCTGAACGGACTTGGAACCCTTGCAAGCATGTCAGTTTTATTTTTTAAAAAGGGTTGATGAAATTACTGCAAGGCTACAAGTGGAATCATGTGCTGAGATAAAGCAGTTTCTAATCTTTGTCTTTCTACTTTAGCTATGTTTGTAAACTAAAATTCCATTCATGGAGTTTGAAAAAAAACTTTTTTGCAATTAAGCCGAGTTCATCTTGGGCAGTCCTGAAATTTTAATATGTGTATTGATGATATCAAGGTCAAAGGTGATTGTATGACTGACTGGCTTTTAATGCTCATGAAGGTGTGTAAATATTTGCAAACGGGAGGAATTGTGTGCGTCTATTCCAAATTGCTCATCGCATGTACCTTCTACAATATCGCACATTGACTTTATTGTACAGGCAACGGATGTTTTTTTTTATCTCGGTCAACCAGGCAGGCCGACCAATAAAGGGAAAAATAACACTCGAGTGAATGGTCAGTTGTCATTTTTAATATATCCCAAAATGGCAACTCCTGTAGCTCAGCAGGAACATTTCCCAGAAACACCCGAGACACTATCCCAGTACATGGATTTGCAGCTAGTCGTTATTTGAGGGACAGTTTGTGTAGATATAAAAAATGCTGTCACTGATCTAAGGAAATTCAGAGCAAGCCGATGTGCATCATGTCCTCTTGCTTGGTGGTTCAAGACGACAGTTGCCACATGATAATGTTCAACGCTCGCTTCATCCTCACTTGCTCAACGCTTCGGTCATCTCAGGAACAGCCTGGGGAATGAGACGGGAGGTCAGGTTTGACTTTGATACTCATTCAGTGTCATTCCCGAATTTATTCTTTTTTTTTTTCTGGGGTGCCGATAAAGCGCTGGCCAGACTTCTGGCAATGTTTTTTCCCTTTCGACAAGGGGGCAGCATTTCCTTTTTTTTTCCTTGTTAGCGCTTTGTTCCAGCTTCAGCTGTTGTTAAAGTGCAAAATAAACCACAATTGCATTGTATTTTGGACAGCCACCCTCATTTCAAGCTCCTATAACTCCAGACCCATATTATTTAGGAATTAACTCTTTTTTTTCTGATGAAAGAAGAGAGTCTAAGGTTAGTTGAAAGTTAAAATTAGTTGAAGTTCAACTAATTCTCAAGGACAGTCATGTGAAAGTTAAATCTTGTCAAAATATTTTTTTATAAATTTTTATATTGATTTGTAATCAGATGATTTATTAATTAACTCATTCACTGCCAGATGATGTGCAAAAATGTGTCCACTCCTGTGCTAGAGTTTTTGTCATTGTCACTCGAATTCCAGGACCCACAGAAAATTGAAGTTTAGGACTACATAAACATTCAATGCAGCGTAAGAAACCTTAGAATCTACTTTCATCAGAAAAAAAGAGTTAATTCCTAAATGATATGGGTCTGGAGTTATATGACCTTGAAATGAGGGTGGCTGTCAAAAATACAATGCAATAAATGCATATTGGTTTCTATAGCGCTTTAACAATAGCTGAAGCTGGAACAAAGTGCTAACATGGAAAAAAAGGGAAAATGATGCCCCCTTGTGGAAGGGAAAAACATTGCCAGAGGTCTGGCCAGCGCTTTATCGGCACCCAAGCAAGGAAAAAAAACTAATTTGGTAATGCCGCTCTACGTCATATTTTTATATGCCATTTGTTAATGGCAGTGAATGAGTTAACAGAATCACATTCTGCCTGATATCGGAGTAAGTTTTAAGAAAAAAAATCAAGAATTCAAATTGTTCTTCAGTGACTTCAGGACAGAGTTCAGCCTTAGTATCAATTGTCCTTTGAGGGGGGGGGGGGCAACGAAAGGAGGCCATCCATTTTAATCAGCTATCTGATCAGTAAGCGGGAAACTGATCTGACGTCGCAGGTCACAAGTCCACTGCCACTCACAATTCTTACTAATCACATTCATGGGGGACTTTCGTCAAGACGCCGGCACACTTTAACGCAGTGGTCCTCAACCTTTTTTGCGGCACGGACCGGTTTAATGTCACACAATATTTTCACGGACTGGCAGATAAATACAACAAAATAAGATCATTTTGCTAGCTTTCAGTGGGCTAATTTTAGTGGTATGTATCACGTGACCTAGACAAGTGTTTTGTCACGTGTCAAGAGTAAGTCAGAGACGGATGTAATCTGGTAATTTTTCATTTTATGTCAATTATTTTGGGGACCTCTGCTTTAAAGGACAACCGATACCATTTTTTTGTTAATACCCAAAACACGCAGGCTGATATTTTTAGTCAAATGCAAAACACCAATAAAAATGAGTTAAAGTGTCCCAAAACTACTTCAAAATGACTCCGGAAACTGCGTGTTTCAGAAGGCCCCGTCCCCTTGTTCGTGACGTCACGCCAGCATGTCTTCGCCTTGCTCTAGAATCAAAACAACGGCTTCAGATTCGTAGAAGATGCTTTCTTGTTCCTCATCCAGTTATGAATATGATTCAAATAGTTCTGAAGAGGAAAGCATAAATGTTTGCAATCGATTAAAGAAGTCCATCCGTGTCATTTTGAGGCGTCTGGACTGCAATGTAGCGTCTCAGAAAAGGCACAAGATGGCGCCTAAGCTCCGTTGGAAATGGGCTGATTTGTCTGCTGGGAATTTGTGTCAACTAGTATCAAATAGTAGTCTTGGTGCAATACACAACGATTCACCATCGTGTTACTTATGTGTTTTCCTTCTAATTTTGCCATCAACACGAAGTTTTCAGACCAAACAAAGTACCCAAAATGCATTGTGTGTCGCTTTCTCGGTCAGGGACATTCCAGACGTGACGTCATGTCAAGCATCGTCATCAACTCGAAAACAAGACTTCCAGAATATTAAGCACGAGTCTTAAAATGCAAAATATAGCTATATGCGGTGGAATCTTTGTAAAATACGCTCAGTAGAAGTCATTTGAAGTGATTTTACAAATTATGGACACACCTTTTAAGTGACACCCGCAGAACATTTAACAAAGTGCAAAGCTCACCTTGAAGAGATCTGCAACCAGGCCGTAGTCCGACACCTGGAAAATGGGAGCCTCTGGATCCTTGTTGATGGCCACAATAGTCTTCAAAGGTATTCAAACAAACTCTTGAGTCTTTAAATGGCACATCCATCATTTCCATTGGACTATTCATGAAATGTACCTTGCTGTCTTTCATTCCAGCCAAATGTTGAATCGCTCCAGAGATGCCCACGGCGATGTAGAGCTCCTGCGAACGCCAACATAAACGTGCTTTAGAAACAGGAAGAGGCGCACCTGCCATCGCATGATCTCTTGTCTCAGGTTCATGCAATTTCAGAATGAATATTTCAGTGCACAATCTCGATCGCGGCTCACTCTCTATGTGTGTCTTTTTTTTGTAAGCAGCGGGTCAAAGAAACAGTCCAGACCTCACTACTCATAACCAAAGTGGATGAATTGACCCTCGACGAACGCTAACTGTGCCATTAGCAGGATTTAATGTGTGGATAATCATCACGAGAGAACCTGACCGAAGCGTCGAATGGATCATTAACCTTTCACAGAAGGACAGCGATGACGCTAAAGTGCAGTGGAACGCGATAGGGTGAAGATGACAACAAATAATTTGGAGACACGTGTTAGACAGTGTGATATTAAGTCCTTCACTGCCAGATGATGTGCAAAAATGTCCACCCAATGCCAGGTTTTTTTTTGTCATTGTCACTTGAATTGCAGGATCCACAGAATATTGAGTTTTAGGACTACAGTGATACCTCGGTTTACGAACCATTCAGTTTATGAACGTTACATTTATGAAAAAAATACCTTGGCATACGAACTTTTTTCGTACGCGGAGCTGCCTCAATGAGTGATGTATCATTCGCGAACGAGCCCGATGGCAGCCATCTGTTTTTATCCTCTATGCCCCGCCCCCAGTCTTCGGTTAAAGCCACGTGATTGGTCAAGAACGCAGCAGCGAGGGGAGGTGGTTTAAACATCAAAGAGCAGGCAGACGACAGTGCGAGTTACAACTTTGATAGTTCAAAGGCAGAGGGTAGACTGCAAGGTTAAAATATCCCACCAATCAGGCTCCACAAACAACCCGCACAAGCCATCTGTACACTTGATGCAAAAAGCTATCAACAAAGCTAAACAGAACACAATTGATGAGGAAAAAGGCAAAATGATCGCAGAGAAAGCACCTCCAAGGGATCATTCCTCAAGATGGTGAAAGAAGAAGGCTGAGTTCCTTATCAAGTGTTTAATGCTGATGAAACCGGCCACTCCATTCCATCAAGCTATCAACGACCGTCACAAAGGTAAATAAAACAACTTTATTATACAGTACAGTTTATTTCTTTAATTATAATACCATAGCACATTTATTATACATAAAATAAGGTATATTTTGTGTAGTTTCAAGGCTTACAAATTAGAAACTATAGAATTATGTTTATGAGGACCTGGGAACGGATTATTCTCATTTTAATGGTTTCCTATGGGAAATTATTTTTTGGGATACACACTTTTCACCTTAAACACTGTCTGGGAACCAATTAAGTTCGTAAGACAAGGTATCACTGTACATCAACATTCAGTACAGCATTAGAAATCTTAGATTTTCCTTCTCTCATCAGAAAAAAAGAGTTAATTCCTAAATTGTATTGGTCTGGAGTTATACGAGCTTGAAAACTCCAGACCCATAAAACTTAGGAATTAACGCTTTTTTTCTGATGAAAGAAGAGAGTTGAAGGTTTCTATCACAGTATTTAATGTTTATGAAGTCCTGCAATTTGAGTGACAATGACAAAAACCCTGGCACTCGAGTGGACACATTTTCGCACATGGTCTGGCAATCAAGGAGTTAACTGATGACTGATTTGACATCCACTGTCATATTTTTTGGGGATGCACCGATACCGCAATTTTTCAGACCAAGTATCAATAGTTCAGGTATGTCAATATGAAGCCAGGCTTGCTTGATACCACAACTTACCGGTGCTACAATCTTGCCTGTTTGTCCAACTTGCATATCATTAGGAACATAGCCAGCATCCACCGCAGCTCGAGAAGCACCAACTAAAAAAAAAAAAAAAAGTACATATTATTCAAACCGAGTAACAATGACATCATAAAATTTGCATTGGAGCAACATCAAACCTGCTGCGTTCATTTTGTCCGCGAGGTCATAGAGTAATTTAAAGTTTTCTCCACTCTTCAAGCCTCTTCCTGTAAAAAAATAAAAAATAATACATGAAAACCAAATGATGAATTTGAATGATTTAACTATATAAGAAGTGTAATTAAATAAGCACTGTCTCCATTTTTATATCCAAATACAGGTACTGTCCGACTTACGACCGGCTCGACTTGCGACCACCGTACTTACAACCACAGACCCTATTTTTTTATTTTAATTCTACGCCTGGCACTGCAACGCGTACGACAATTTTGGCCAGCCAGCATCTCCCTCTCGCACAGCAATTTTTTTTCAGGCATTATTTTTGTATATATGTATTTACATATTTTGCATTTTTGCACTTTTTTTACATGTTTAATTTTGTATTTGTACCTTCGGTATATTTTGGCTGAATAATAATGCCGTATTCTATAAGTGTTTTCTTTAACCCACCATATAAAATCTAAATATAAAATATACATTAATATTATGAAATATAAAATGATAAAAAATGACACTAAAATGTATAACATTTATAAATACACTGTAAACAGTTTGGTATATACTGTCATAAAAATGTATAATATAAAATATAAAATGATAAAAATGAAACTAAAAGGTATACAAATTGTAAATAAACTGGAAGTTTGGTATGTACAGTAATAAAAATTCATAATAAAAATATAAAAGGATAATATTGACACTAAAAGGTACAAAATTTAGAAATAAACTGTACAGTTTGGTATGTACAGTAATAAAAATTTATAATAAAAATATAAAATGACAATATTGACACTAAAAGGTATACAAATTGTAAATAAACTGGAAGTTTGGTATGTACAGTAATAAAAATTCATAATAAAAATATAAAAGGATAATATTGACACTAAAAGGTACAAAATTTAGAAATAAACTGTACAGTTTGGTATGTACAGTAATAAAAATTTATAATAAAAATATAAAATGACAATATTGACACTAAAAGGTATCAAATTTAGAAATAAACTGTACAGTTTTGTATATAGTCATAAAAATTTATAATATAACATGAAAAAATGACACTAAAAGGTATACATATTTTAAATAAACTGTAAGTTTGGTATATACAGTAATAAAAAAATATAATATAAAATGGTAAAAATGACACTAAAAGGTATAAAATATTAAATAAATGGAAAGTTTGGTATATACAGTCAAAACATTTATACAATATAAAATGCTAAAAATGACACTAAAAGGTATAAAAATGTTAAATAAACTGTAGGATTGGTATATACAGTAATAAAAATGGGTAATATAAAATATAAAAGAATAAAAATGACACTAAAAGGTATACAAATTGTAAATAAACAGTAATAACAATTGATAATATAAAATAGAAAATTATAAAAAAAAAACACTAAAAGATATACAATTTATAAATAAACTGTAAACAGTTTGGTATATAATAGTATTTTAGAGAAAAAGTTGCTGAAAAATAACAGTTGACATTGTGTACTATTATCGTGTTTATGTCGGCCATTTTGAATGGATTACAACTTACAACCATTTTGACTTACGACCGGTTGGTCGGAACGGAACCTGGTCCTAAGTCAGTTTGTTGTGACCTGTAGTGCGGTTTGTTGTGAGTCATAAAACAAAACAAAACACAATTCCTACCTACCTCCTGACACCACAACTTTTGCACTGGTCAACTCAGGACGATCACTTTTCGTCAGATTCTGTTCCAGCCACTCAGAAATTCCCACGGCAGAAGCGGAAGTCACTGCAGGTTAAACGAAAACAGCATCATACACGCTATACACTACAACATTAGGTACACATATAATCCAGTCCAACATTCAAAATTGATGAACAATGCCAATTTTGTATTTTTTTTACCATTTTCTGTTGCAGCACTTCCTCCCTCTGTGGGCGCCGCCTCAAACGACGTCCCTCTTACGGTGAACACCTTTACGGGCTCGCTACACTTTACCGTGCTAAGAGCATTTCCTGGTTACATCGCATACGGATAGCATTAGTGATAGGAAAATCGCAAGGGGTACATTTTGAAATCATTTTTTTGGGGGGCATGCAGTCTAAAAATACGAATCGTTTACCAGCGTAGATGGCTCTGACAAACGTATCTGGGGATTTGATTTCAATAATATCGGAGATTGGAGCCACGTCCAATTTTGCAGCCACTCTTGGTAGCAAGTTCTGCAAAAATCGACAAATTGACAAAGAATTAGAAAAGGGGGAGAATATTAACAACTCACTAAAAATTCAAATTTTCTGACTCAAAAATAGAGTGAAAAAAACTTCAAGGACAACCGACACCATTTTTTTTTTTGTTTCCTAACTGACATCAGAAAAACGTTTTATGGCATCTAAAATACCCAAAACATTCCGGCTAATATTTTTAGTCAAATGCAAAACACCAATAAGAATGAGTTAAAGTGTCCCAAAACTACTTCAAAAAGACCTCGGAGATGCCGAGTTTCAGAAGGTGCCGCCCCCTTGTTCGTGACGTCACGCCAGGACGTCTTGCCTTGCTCTAGAATCAAAACAATGGCTTCAGATTCGGAGAATATGCTTTCTTGTTACAGAAATAGTTCTGAAGAGGAAAGCATAAATGTTTGCAATCGATGAAAGAAGTCCGTCAGGACACCAATGTAGCATCCCCAAAAATGCACAAGATGGCGCCCAAGCTCCATTAGAAATGGGCTGATTTGTCTGCTGGGAATTTGTGTCAACTAGTATCAAATAGTAGACTTGGTGCAACACACAACGATTCACCATTGCGTTATTAATGTGTTTTCCTTCTAATTTCGCCATCAACACGGATCAAAATGAAGTTTTCAGAACAAAAAAAGTACCCAAAATGCATTGTGTGTCGCTTTCTTGGTCAGGGGCGTTCCAGACGTTACGTCATGAATCATCAGCGTATCTTAAAACGTAAAATATAGCTATATGCGGTGGAATCTTTATAAAATACACTCAGTAGAAGTCATTTGAAGTGATTTTACAAATTATGGACACAACTTGTCGGGAGGCGTCGGTTGTCCTTTAAATTGAACGTGTCTGCGCAGGTTATCTTAAGTGTTACCTTTCCAAAGGCAGATGCACCGGCACATATGTGGGTGAAGTTGAACTGCTTTTGTGTGGCCAAGATGAGTGGCGTGAGCTCCTCTGGAGGGCAAAGACCAAATGTGAATAAATGTATTCAAATAAATGACAACGCTGGCAATGTCCTGTACCTGGTAGAGCTCCTTTACAAGAGTCATTTTGAACCACCAAAACTTTCTTCACACCTTGTACTTTACTAATTTCCTCTACAACCTGAAAAAAAAATACAATATAGTGTATCCAGACCGCATTTTATTTGTTTTTATGTGTGTTTTAAGCACACCTTTGCACAGTTTGTTCCCGCCACAAGACAAGCCACCTCTCCACCAAGTTTACTGGCAGCACCGATAGCGTTCAGTGTAATCGGCGTCAACTTGTCATTGTTATGTTCCGCAACCACCAAAGTGCTCTGAAATCTTTGCAGCAAGGCAGACTGTTGGGGAAGAAGAAAAAAACAAAATGTCAATATGACGAGCAACTTCAATCGTTATGCTAAAAGTGATCATTTTCTACTTGTTATATTTTACAACTCTTGCACGGTGGCCCTTGCTATGCAAACCTTTTTTTTAAATTGAGCATAATATGAAATATGAACACGTACTACGGTGGTCTGTAGTTGTGAAACAACACCGAGTTGTTCATTCACCTTCAAGGTAACGCCAGCCTCATTTGGACCCAGCCAGACATTACTAGTCGAGAAAATAGCATCCAAGCAGATTGCTTACACAACTGTCTCAATTAAGAGCAATTGTGTATCCTATGTTTAACCTTGTAAGACGTAATTTTGCAGAACATCGTTTAATAAATGCCAAATATTTCCAAGCCAATGACAAAACACAGAAGTTTCATAACCACCGTGTAACGATGCTAACACTTAGCATTAACAATGAGCACCCAATCAAATCATAATGAAATCTTATATCGCTTATGTTTTGTCCGTCAAGCGCATATGTGCGTTTAAACTCATTGTGGACGACGACTTTTGAAGAATAGAGCAGCTACAGCAGGTAAACAGGTGAGATAGCGAGCGTTTGGAACGTATCGCAAATAGCAGGAGAACAATTCAGTAATATTCTTAGTTAGTTAGTAGATGTAAAGCTCTTACCAAGCGTGTCACGTTCGTTTTGGTAAAAACTCTGTTCATGGTGAACTGCAATCGGGTCAGGACGGTTTTCTTGCACTGACGCAGACAGCAAAGACAGTGCCTAAGGTCAGCTGGCGTGCTTGAAAAAAACTCTCGCGAGATCTAACGAAAAGCTTGGGTCGCACCGCCGACGAAAGTCTCGGGAGAGTGATTGAGAGAGAGAAAGACAGAGAGAGAGAGAGAGAGAGAGAGAGAGAGAGAGAGAGAGAGAGAGAGAGAGAGAGAGAGAGAGAGAGAGAGAGAGAGAGAGAGAGAGAGAGAGAGAGAGAGAGAGAGAGAGAGAGAGAGAGAGAGAGAGAGAGAGAGAGAGAGATCGATAGCTAAATACTAATAACTAGCATCTAGCATAAAATTAGCGAAACTAAAAAATTTTTAATAATAATAATAATAATAATAATAATAATAATAATAATAATAATAATAATAATAATAATAATAAAATAATAATAATAATAATAATACATTTCATTTATAAGCTCCTTTCAAAACTCTCAAGGTCACTTCATGTCACAGGATAAGTAGCTAGACAGCTAGATAGACTTGAGAAAAATTAACTTGTGTGACATGAATACTATTCAGACAATTTAGTAATTTAGAAATGTATTTTGATGTGGAATAAAATAACAGTCCAGGAAAATAAAAGAGCTTTCTATAAAATGTCGCATTTAAAATACATGACGCAAAGCAGATTTCTTTGAAGAAATCCAAGTTTAGTTAAAAAATATACGGAAGAATACGGAAGAGGATTAGGACCACTGGAGAAAAAAATAAGGTTGACAAGTCAAGACTTTAAAGTCAGAATTCTGAGAACAACGTGAGAATCTTGCCACCCATATTTTTTTCTTCAGTGGACCTAATCATCTTCCGTACGAGTACGAAAATCTCCCGATTTATGATTTCTGATGTATAGTTTTGTTGGAGCACTTTCCATCCAGTAGAGGGCCCTGTAGAGTCAATTTCAATGCGGTACACTGAATCACAAAACAATTCAGATTTTAGTTGTTTTGTTTGTTTTGACAGGTACACGTATAGTTTCATTTAAAAAATGAAATATCAAATTACAAATGTCATTAAAATATTAATGACCACAAGTCTTAAAAACGACAACAAATTAATGTTTTTTTTATATATTTCCCCCTTCTTCCAATTAATAAAACCTCAAAACAGCAAAAAATAATCATCTTAAATTAATGGAATGGAAAGTTAAAGTAAATATCGACCTTTGTAATAAGAACATGCACCTTGGAGTCCTGGGATTCCTTAAAAATCCCATAAATCGTTACTCCATCATGTCTCACAAGGGTTTTTTTTTGTTTGTTTTTTAAGGGCTTCTATAGGAGGGGAGTATTTTCATGTTGGCCCCCTTCTGCGCGTACGCACAGGTCCCATGTCTGCAACGTCACAGATTGAGGGTGCTTTGTTTTGTGCCCTCCTCTCGTGCGGCCAACACAAATTGAAGCATCCAGCCAGGGGACGGACGGGACGCTCTCTTCCTCCCGTATGGTGGACATCCTGTTCGATGCCTCTTTCTGGGATGATATGGGGGATCTTTCCAAAAGTAAGACTTGCAGTATTGTCTTTGTGTCACGTGGACTGATTTTTTTTTACCCCTTGTGCCTGAAGAATCGTCTAAAAATCTGCATTTGTTAATGAATCCGAAATAGTTACAATTTACACGAGATTCTTTTATTTATTTTTTTTAACCATAATGAGTTATGTAATCAATTCTGTAGATTTTCATCCAAAGTGATGATGTGATGTTGAGTGATATGCATGTTGGATCAATCCACGTGTCATATCCCTGCAGAAAAATCAGGAATTGCGATGTGCGTGGGTTGCGGGAGCCCCATCCAAGACCAGTACATCATGAGGGTGTCCCCGGACCTGGAGTGGCATGCAGCATGCCTCAAGTGCGCGGAGTGCAGCCAGTACCTAGACGAGAGCTGCACTTGCTTCGTCCGAGAAGGAAAAACTTATTGTAAAAGAGACTATGCCAGGTAGGATTTGATCTTCCGTCTTTTCTTGATGCACTATATATAATAAGTGCCTACAAACGCGCACCTGATGCGCGTTTGGTTGTCTGCTTCCAAAATGAAAACTTTACTCATATGGGTGACTTCATTTTAGGTTATTTGGGATAAAATGCGCAAAATGCAAGACGGGCTTCTGCAGCAGTGACTTGGTGATGAGAGCCCGTCAAAGTGTATATCACATGGAGTGTTTCCGGTGCTCCGTGTGCAGTCGACACCTCCTGCCCGGGGACGAGTTTGCAGTGCGGGACGACGAGCTGCTGTGTCGAGCCGATCATGCACTGTTGGTGGATAGAACCTCCGCGGAGAGCCCGCTAAGCCCCGGGAACCTTCACGCCAGACCCTTGCACATCTCTGGTCATTATTATTATTATTATTATTATTATCGTTATTATTATTATTATTATTATTAGTAGTAGTAGTAGTAGTAGTAGTAGTAGTAGTAGTAGTAGTAGTATTTTATTATTATTATTATTATTATTATATTATGTTATACTAAATTATAATTATATTATTTTGTTCTATTGTCATATTATGTTTTATTTTATTATATTGTACGATATGATATTACATTAGGTTATATTCTATCATATTACACTATATTAATTTATTATATTATATTATTATATTGTTACATTATGTTGTTATATGATATATTATCATATATTATATTCCATTATATTCTGTTATATGCTGTTATAATATATTGTTATATTATATTATATTATATTATATTATATATTCCATTGCGTTATGTTGTTATATATGCTATTATGTTCTATTCTATTATTTTATATGGTTATATTCTTCTTCTTTTCCTTTCAGCTATGTTATATTATAGTATACTATATTACGTTACGTTGTTATATAATATAAGCAGCAGCTGGGAGATTATTGAACGCACCTTGAGACGATTATCCTCGTTAAATTCGTAAAAATTATAGAACGTAACATACTTGGAAAAAAAAGGCCAACGTTGAATTTTGATAGTCCGATGTCATATTTTCTTCCGTTGTGACGCCTGCTTTTGTTGATTTTTTTTTTCACTTCAGATCCAGTTTCCGTTCGAAACGCACCTCATCACCGGAATCACATCCACAAGCAGACCGAGAAGACCACCCGCATCCGGACGGTGTTGAATGAGAAGCAGCTGCACACGTTGCGGACTTGCTACAACGCCAACCCGAGGCCTGACGCCTTGATGAAGGAGCAGTTGGTGGAGATGACCGGCCTGAGTCCCAGAGTCATCCGGGTCTGGTTTCAGAACAAACGCTGCAAGGACAAGAAGAAATCCATTCTGATGAAGCAATTGCAGCAGCAGCAACATTGCGACAAAACGGTCAGTTTAACGTCTTTATTTGAAGTTGAAATGAATGCGGTTTGGAATTTAAAGTTTGCGTTGTAAGGTAGAGCCTATTGAGAAAAAAAACACCATCGGCAAAAAAAATGGCCCGTGCAATAATAACGTTTCTTATGGAAATGTATACTTTTTATCGGATTTTGACCAACCAGATGCAACCTTAAATGTGCATCGCCACCCCCTCCAAAAAAGGGGCATTGCTAAAACTATATCACGTTAAAAATAACCGCCTATTAAACAAAAATCTAAGTCGTTACATTGAATTATCGAAGCATACTTTTGAATCTGCTTATTTTTGATGTATCTATACATTTTTTTAACATCACGTCAATAATATCATTTCTTTTGGTACATTTATTAAATATACAATGCAATACAATACATTCTAATTTATATAGTGGTTTCACAACAGCTGCAACACACAATAGTCAACACAATGCAAAATAATAAACACAACAGGAACATCAAGACATGAGACAATTGTGCAATCTTAAAGGACAACCGATGTCACTTTTTTTGTTTCCTAACTGACATCAGAAAAACGTTTTATAGCAACTAAAATACCCAAAACATGCAGTATGATATTTTTATTCCAATGGAAAACACCAATAAAAATGACTTAAAGTGTCCAAAATATGCAAAAAAATTGAGCTGCGAATTGGGTGTTTTCAGAAAGTCCCGCCCCCAGATCGTGACGTCACGCCAAGACGTCTTGCATTGCTGGAGAATCTTTCTTGGAAGGACTGCTACAATGTGTCTTTTTTTCCGGTCAGGGTCATTCCTTCAGTGACGTCACGTACGGACTCGTCACCAACTCAAAAACAAGACTTCCTGAAAATTCAGCGCGAGTCTTAAAACGTAAAATATAGCTATATGCGGTGGAATCGTTGTATAATACGCTCAATAGAAGTCATTTGAAGCCATTTTACAAATTATGGACACAACTTGTCCGGAGACATCGGTTGTCCTTTAAGGACTTTCCCAAATTTGATATCATATCACATTACCACGGTTTTCCATTATTGTGCAGCCTTGGTGCATATTCATTTCAGTTTGAAGCAAGAACGAGCATCTAAATGAATCAAGCCATGCCAATACTTTAATAATAATTGTTTGGTTCAATGTGACGAATAATATTTTAAATGAATGAGTAAAAATACTCACCTTTTGTTATATAAAAAGTCTCAACATTATTTCCTGATATGTTTGATTTTCTTTTTCATAATTTAGCGTGACTGTCATTTTAATTTCTCCCCTGGATATCAATACTGTATTTTCTTATGCATATTATTTTATATACTGTATATGAGAGTGTTAAAATATGCTGGACAGTTAAATACAATTTTCACTCTCCTCACCTTTCTACATTCTATTATTTTTATTACAGGCTAGAAATTGCATATTTTAGGAGCTTCTTCACGGACTTGTAAATGAATAAGGTTGTTGCATGCAGAATCTGCAGGGCCTGACAGGAACGCCCCTGGTGGCAGGCAGCCCTATCCGTCACGACAGCACCGTGCAGGGAAACTCAGTGGAAGTGCAAACCTACCAACCGCCGTGGAAAAGCCTCAGTGACTTCGCCCTGCAGAGCGACTTGGACCAGCCCAACTTCCAACAACTGGTAAGTAACGCAACTGGAAGAGCAAACCACGTGCATGTATTGAGACACTTTATTAGGTACACTAACGCCATCCAGGACCGAGGGATTTGACATCGTCATAGAAGTAATAATTAATCAGAAAGGGCAATACTAGGCTTTTTTTTGCAGACTGACCAACATTTGATAAACTACAGTGATATGAATGGAGTCAATTGAGCGTATTTGAATACAATTGAGTAAGTAGCATGTTAATCATATTTTATCAAATGCGTCACTCAGAAACAGCCGGGGTGCCTTTGTACAAATATCACGACAAACTACAACCAAAAGAATGAAGACATTGTTTTGTAAATTTTTTTTTTTCATTTTCAAGAAGGATTTTTATTATGTTATTCGCTTGTGAGCAATAAAAAAAAAAAAAAAAAAAAAAAAAACAAAACAAAGCGCCTTAAGCATTAAATCTACTGTCTACTATGACGATAGACACTTAGCAGTCACGAAAACGTTATTTGTGTAATTATATAATAATAATAATAATAATCATAATACATTTTATTTATAAGGCAAAATAATGACAGTAATAATAATAGAGAGGACTGGTGCTGAATTTACGAATATTCAGATGTAAATCGGGCTATGCTAGCCCGCCAGGCTAGTACAACTTAAAACATGTTGTTTTATCTTATTTTTAGTTCTGAATTAAAATAACATTGTCTACAAGTACTGTAAAATCGAAACATCACCGATATTTATTTGAACGTTTATTTATTCTAAAAAATAAGAACACCTTGACCTAGTCTAAGACTTTGATATTTCCCCTTCGTTAGCAATTCAAAGTATAAGTAATCTTCAGCTCGCTATTTTAAAACGGAAATAATAATAATATACATATATGTATCAATAAATATATATCTACAATCAATATCTAAATGTTATAAATACTCTTGTTTCAGATGTCTTTTTCCGAGTCGGGGTCATTGGGGAACTCTTCGGCCAGTGACGTCACATCTCTCTCGTCTCAACTTCCTGATACGCCGAACAGCATGGTACCGAGTCCCGCGGACACGTGAGGAGGTTGATCGCGGGCCGCCAAATACGCAATTAAAGACTTCATCGAGAACAAAACAATCATCAAATGCTGCTGTTGGATTTACTCGAGAGGATATTAAACAATCCTTACTTTTTGGGTGGTTCAAAGGCACTACGGAAGAGGATACGACTTGTGGGATTCGAACGTGTGGACAATCTGTCACTGCGGAAGCCAGAATACACCAATGTGTGGATATGCACGACGTCGCTCTGTTATCTCCGCAGAAAAATAAGTTATTATTTATTGTTATTACAACACAGCAAATATTACCAATAAAACGATGGTTTAATTCGTTGCTTATTTGCGTGTTAATTTATTTGTTCAGCTTGGAGACTGTTTCTAATAACAACGAGTCGTATCTTAAATGCTATTTGTGTGGCATTTGTCAAATTGGACGTACTAACTTGTTTGGTTCTTATGTCCGGAGGAACGAGGGGAGACGACTTGCTTTGACCACTGTCTTTACTTTATTGAACCGCCTGTTGATCAATTTGCTGGATTGTTGTCACCGTTGCTTTACGACAGTGTCGCAACGTTATGTAGCAGTGCGACATATGGCACATGCTTGACGAGATGTTCCCTTTAGTAATGAAATCGTAGAAGAAAAAAATTGATAGAGCACCCGGAACAAGTTGGGTATCAAATACAAAAGTTGGTGAAAGTAAACAAAAATAAATCGGTTTTAAAATGTTTTCATCTGATATAAACGAGCATAAAAAACTTTGTTCTTGAAATTCTTCTGTCTTGATTCTAAATGGCTACAGTCCAGACAGACGACAGTCTTATCTGCATCTGGCATCACCTGCCAACAGTCCACTAACAGGGGCCACAACACACGGGGTCGATGAGGGGGTGCTAGTTTAAGAAAAAAAGTGGGGCAGGGGGTTTACTTCACACTGCCCGAGGACGTATCTTGGCGTGTCCTGAGTTTATTTTTCTTCCAGTAGGAATGCCGCACGGCAAATAGCCGCTGGACAAGAGGGAGCAAGCGGGTCAAGCCGGGCTTGACACAAGACACCTTCACAATTTGTTTGGGAGGATCTGCTTTTATCAGTGCCAGGAAACGGACACTCATTGAGGGGTCAGCGCGCGTAAAGATCAGCGTGTCGTGAACGGGTCTGCAAGTCTGTGGAACTTTTAAAGAAAAAGGGCTCGAGGACATTTATGGACGTTAACTGGGGGAAATAAAAGCATCGTTTATTATTTAAATGAGGTCGATTTAATCAACTTGTGAATTTGGTCTTACAAGTGGAGAAGTGAAGCAAGGAAACAATTGCTGTGAAATTCAAATTCTGATTTTCTGTGCAAAATACCATATGTAGCTGTAAATGAGTTACAAAAATGAATTTTAATTCGCCAAATATAATTTTGACTTGGGAAAAACGATAATTTGCTTTACCATCGAGCACAGCAGGTTTCAGATGGTTTTAACATTTTTGTTAATATGTCATGTCTATATTAGATGTGTTATTGTGACAGCATTATTATTTTTATTCCGGTAATTGATTTTGTATATTTGGAATCTGGGTGTCAAATAAATAAATTGAGAAAAGCTTGCTTTCATTATTGCTGAAACAAAAAAAAAAATCAACAATTGTTAATTTAACTCACACGATGTTTTGACGGAGTGACTATATTTACGGATAGTGAAAGAAAAGATGGCAATTGAGCAAAAAAAACAACTTTTATTACACACATTTATAGAAACTATGACACATTCACAAATATATTTAACCTGAACAGTAATCGATCATTAAATTAACATTTTTTGCCTTCTTAAGGAAGAAAACGAAAATGTTGCCAGCTAGGAAAAAAACATTATAAACAGGAAGTAGTGGATGTCATGACTGACTACAAAATAGGACAAATGTAATAAATAAATTAAAAATGTACGTTTCCAGAACAGAAACAAACTTTTGTTGCTCTTAAACCAACAAGATATTTGGTGCAAATTCCTCATCAGTTTGCTGTCGCGGCAGGTGCAGCAACACAGAACAAGGCTTTCACTTTTTTTGTAACATTTGAAAGTTGTTTTTTTGTCAATGGTGCTTTTCATTCGGGTGGCAGTCTTGTCACTCGTCCTCCTTTTTGAGGAAAAACTGCAGCGCCGAGTCCCACTGGTCTCGAGGGAAGCGATTGGGCAACTCGTAGTAATCCAGATGCTCAAGTGCTGCTGAATGCGGGAGATGACATACACATTTCACTGATTGTTTTGCATTTGTGACAGTTAAATATTGTTTTTCATACAGATATCAACTGTCATGATGACCCAGAGTGACGAAAATGAAGTCAAAAGTGTTGCCTGTGTGACACTTACCATTCGGTTTTGCTTTACTGTCGCACTGTTTCTCGTTTGAAGAACAATCCTGTAGATGAATGCAGAAGTCAACATTAGCAACGATGATTTGAGCAATTTCTAATAATTTCTTTTATTCACGTTGAATTTATAGTACTCCATGTTTTATGTTCAGAAGAATATACTGTACTGTAAATAAAGCCATTTCAAGGACAACCGAGGCCTCCGGACAAGTTGTGTCCATAATTTGTAAAATCGCCTCAAATGACTTCTACTAAGCGTATTTTACAAAGATCCCACGGAATATAGCTATATTTTACGTTTTAAGACTCGCACTGAATATTCATGAAGTCTTGTTTTAGAGTTGATGACGATCCCCATGTGACGTCACGTTTGGACCGCCCCTGACCGAGAAAGCGACATACAATGCATTTTGGGTACTTTGTTTGGTCTGAAAACTTCATGCTGATCCGTGTTGATGGCGAAATTAGAAGGAAAACACATAACTAACGCAATGGTGAATCGTTGTGTGTTGCACCAAGACTACTATTTGATACTAGTTGACACAAATTCTCAGTAGACAAATCAGCCCATTTCCAACGGAGCTTGGGCGCCATCTTGTGCATTATCTGGGACGCTACATTGCAGACCAGACGCCTCAAAATGACACGGAATGACTTCTTTAATCGATTGCAAACATTTATGCTTTCCTCTTTAGAACTATTTGAATCATATTCATAACTGGATGAGAACCAAGAAAGCATCTTCTCCGAATCTGAAGCCATTGTTTTGATTGCTGTTTTGGGTATTTTAGATGCTATAAAACGTTTTTCTGATGTCAGTTAGGAAACCAAAAAATGGTGTCGGTTCTCCTTTAATGACTTGCAGCAGTGAGTTTTACCTGAATGAAAGTGGCGAGCAGGACGCAACTCATCTCTTGCTGCAGGATAACCTTGTTGGGCCCATTGTTGTAGCAAGCCGAAATAAGCGAGGGGAAGAGCACGCGGATGAGACGCGGGTGGCTGAAATATTGGAACGGGAGCTGGCACAGTTTCTGCAGCACGCTGGGCTGGCGGCCTGATTGTACGATCACCTGCAACACACAAATGCGGCCATGATGTGAACGCTTTTTACAATTGGATGAAAAAAAATTGAGAATGACAGAACATAATGAAATGGCATTATACATGCGCGGAGGTCAATATGAGGAGCAACATCCGGTTACTCATGTTTACAAGACTCCTAAACAAAAATAAAATAAATGAAAAATATTGTACAGTGATACCTTGGTTTACGAACCCCTTGGCTTTATGAACTTTTCGGTTTACGAATGTTACATTTATGAAAATTTTACCTTGGCATACAAACTATTTTTCGGGATACACACGGAGCTGCCACAATGAGTGATGTGTCGTTCGCGAACAAGCCGGTTCTTCTAACAAGAAAATGGTGGCCGACTGTCTTCGGTTAAAGCCACGTGATTGGTCAAGAACACAGCAGTGAGTGGGCGTGGGTTACAGACAGCAAGAGAGTGAGGCCGTTCTCCCAAAAACAAAATGGCTTCTTCGGTTAAAGCCATGTGATTGGTCAAGAACACAGCGGTGGGGGTGGCGGTGGGGGGGGGGTTAAACATTAAAGAGACAGGCTGACGACAGAGTGAGAAAACACACACACACACACACACACACACACACACACACACACACACACACACACACACACACACACACACACACACACACACACACACACACATGAAAGGAATATGACAGAGCTTGAAACAAAAAAAAAGTGGAAAAAAACTACAGTGAAATGGTGAGAAAATGGATAGAAAACAGTGACATTTGGACTCGTTTCAACTTTGATAGTTCAAAAACAGTGTAGACTCCACAAATAACCTGCACAAGCCATCTGTACACTTGATGCAAAAAGCTATCAACCAGCTAAACCGAACACAATTGATGAGGAACTAGATACAATTATCACAGAGAAAGCACCTCCAAGGGATCATTTCTCAAGATGGCGAAAGAAGAAGGCTACGTTCCTCATCAAGTGTTTAATGCTGGGGAAACCGGCCACTCCATTCCATCAAGCCATCAACGACCATCACCAAGTTAAATAAAACAACTATTATCTAGTACAGTTTATTTCTTTAATTATAATACCATAGCACATTTACCATGTGTAAAATAAGGTATATTTTGTGTAGTTTTAAGGCTTAGAAAATGAAAAAGTAGAAAAGTATGTTTTATGGGGACCTGGGAACGCATTATTCTCATTTTAATGGTTTCCTATGGGAAATTATTTTTTGGGATACACACTTTTCGCCTTGCACACTCTGTCTGGAAACCAATTAAGTTCGTAAACCGAGGTATCACTGTACATTGCTCCTTTGATCACGCCGCGGCCAGTTTGAGCAGAAGCATAAACAACGTGATAATTCATCACATTTATCAGCTCAAGGTGAAGCGTTTCAAACAACAGTCTTTTTCTTATCGCCGTTTGTTTACAGAAGTGGTGGCAGGAAGCGTCAATACGCCAAAAGGTGTCATAACAAGTGTCATGTTTGATGTGAGGAGCATGTCATCAGTTGACAAGCGGCTGTTGTCAACTTGGGAAGTTTGGGTTATGTCATAATAATACTCATACTAATACTAATACATTTCATTTGTAAGCGCCTTTCAAAACTCTCAAGGACACTTTAAAGTCACAGGATATTTTTTCTGCGGGTGAGCAGCGGCAGCCACACGCGCCAACGTTCACTCAACCCGGAAGTAACTCAAATAGGTAGAAAGCTAGCTAGCTAGATAATAGATACAGTAATAACCGCTTTGCTTCCAGAGTGATTTGGAGAATGGCAGTGTGTTAATGACTTCATTTGAAATAATGTTGTGTAATGTTGACTTTTATAGCAAAAAAAAAAATAAAAATAAAAAAATAAAATAAAAAACTATATATTTTGAATACAAGACTACCTTTAACTCATTCACTGCCATTCCCGATTTTATTCAGGAATTATAAATATGACGTAAAGCGCTATTCCCGAATTTGTTCTTTCTTGTTTGGGTGCCGATAAAGTGCTGGCCATGGACCCCTGGTAATGTTTTTTTTCCCCTTCCACAAAGGGTCAGCATTTCCCCTTTTTCATGTTAGCCCTTTGTTCCAGAAGTTAAAGCGCTATATAAACCAATATGTATGTATTGCATTGTATTTTGGACAGCCACCCTCATTTCAAGCTCATATAACTCCAGACCCATATCATTTAGGAATTAACTCTGACGAAAGAAGAGAGTCTAAGGTTTTTTACGCTGCATTGAATGTTTATGTAGTCCTAAAACTCAAAATTCTGTGGGTCCTGGAATTCAAGTGACAATGACAAAAACCCTGGCACTGGAGTGGACACATACAGTAAAGTCTCGTTATATCGATATTCAAGGGAGTCCGAAAAAATATCGATATAACCGGGACTATCGATATATCCGACCCTGTTTGCATGTAATTTTCTCAGTGCGTGCATAGAAATAGTATCGATATAACCGGGACTATCGATATATCCGATATCGATATAACGAGACTTTACTGTATTTGCACATTGTCTGGCAGTGAATAGCTATTAGCTATGTAGCTAGCTATCTAGTAAATGTATTATTATTATTATTATATAGCTATCTATCTAGCTCGATAGCTATTTTAGGATTGAATGACTGTTTTTGTGTTGTCACATTATTTGTCATTTAGTTTCTTTGTTGTTGTTTTGACTCAAAATGGCGCCGCGAGAGTGGCTGCCTTTACAGCAGGTCCTGTATATTAATAATTTAGTTCTGGTTATATTGTTCTTTTAATTATAAAGTGTCCTTGGGTGTTCTGAAAGGCCCTTGGAAATTAAATGTATTATTATTATTTATTTCTTCCTTTCCTTTCCTCTTCCTTTCATCACTTTGCTGCTAAATTTCTCCACTGCGAGACTAATAAAGGCTAATCCAATCCAGCCCAAGCCAATCTGATTTAATTGGGGGACATTTTTACACCTTTAGCCCTGTTGGAAAGCGGATTTTAGGTTTGTCTGAACTCTGAGACTGTCAGCATTATTTCAAAGCGGGATTATCATCAAGGTGATCTGGAATAAAATGGCAGCATCCAAGATAGTTATTCGTTTTATTGAGTAAACATATGGCTCAGTGGGCTTTCTTTCCTCCTTCCCTCAGACAAGCTGACAATTAACCCTAAAGTCAAGTTGGAGTGTCTATGTCAATGTCTGCATTGCTGGAATTCTCTTATCTAAAAGAGTAGTTTACATAGGAGTTGACGAGTGTCTGGATAAACAGTCGTAAACAGTTATTTGGTCAACTTGGCTTTGTTTGTTGTTGATGTTTGGTTTTTTTTTTTGTGGCGCTGCTCTGTGGTCTTATCAGTAATCCACTAAACATTACATACATGTACGGCTCTTGTTCCTGTTGAGTCGTTAGGGGGTTGTCTAGACAGATTAATGTTAAAGATTGTTTGTACTTCTTTTTTTTTATATGACGTCAGTCATCAGATTCCAGCGATCGTGCGCATGCAACGTAGACATGGCTGTTTATTAATGAATACGCACAATATGGCACAAAGTCAAGTATATCTCAAAAATTAAAGTGCTTTCTCCTACCCCCGAGAGACATTTAAAATTTTGATTGACGCTGTGAATAGAAATCATTTGGCAAATGGTGATTGTAGTTGCGGTGTACATGTTTAACTAAGTTTCCACTTCTATCCCCCAAAAAGTCTGTGCACGTTCCACAACATTAACTTTAAGACATTCTTTGTTGTCATTGTTGACGGTGAGGAAGTTATGTCATGGAAGCGTCATAAAAAGTATCACTGTTTAAAAAAATGCCAGGTCTCGGAGCTTAAGAAAGAATAGAGCAGCAAAGCTGTTTAGTTTGGGTCACCTCCCCCAAAGTCAGCGTTTTCACATGTGGCAGATAATGTCAGGCTTCATTCAATCTGCGGCTGCTCAGACTCAAATATGGGAAAAGGCACGTCAAAGTTTCATATCCGATTTAAAGCGGATTCCCATTGGAAATAAAACCGTCATCATCGTGACCTCAAACCCTCTCAACTGTCATTCAAGTGTCATTCAAGTTCACCCCTGTTAATAAAATAAGAAAAGTTTCCATTTTAATCTTAACTCATTCACTGCCAGACGTGCAAAAATGTGTCCACTCCTGTGCCAGGGTTATTGTCATTGTCACTCGAATCCCAGGACCAACAGAGTTTTAGGACTACATTAACATTCAATGCAGCGTAAGAAACCTTAGACTCTCTTCTTTCATCAGAAAAAAAGAGTTAATTCCTTATATGGGTTTGGAGTTACATATATGAGCTTGAAATGAGGGCGGCTGTCCAAAATACAACGCATATTGGTTTATATAGCGCTTTAAAGGAAAAAAAAAAAACTTCAAGGGCAACTGACACCATTTTTTTGTTTCATAACTGACATCAGAAAAACGTTTTATCGCATCTAAAATACCCAAAACATGCCAGCTGATATTTTTAGTCAAATGCAAAACACAACTAAAAATGAGTTAAAGTGTCCCAAAACTACTTCAAAATGACCTCGGACATGGCGAGTTTCAGAAGGTGCCGCCCCCTTGTTCATGACATCACGCCAATACGTCTTGCTTTGCTCTCGAATCAAAACAATGGCTTCAGATTCGGAGAAGATGCTTTCTTGTTACTCATCCAGTTATGAATATGATTCAAATATTCCTGAAGAGGAAAGCATAAATGTTTGCAATTGATTAAAGAAGTCCTTCCGTGTCATTTTGAGGTGTCTGGACTGCAATGTAGCGTCCCAGAAAATGCACAAGATGGCCCTCAAGCTCCGCTGGAAATGGGCTGATTTGTCTGCTGGGAATTTGTGTCAACTAGTATCAAATAGTAGTCTTGGTGCAACACACAACGATTCACCATCGCGTTGTTTATGTTTTTCCTTCTAATTTCGCCATCAACACGAAGTTTTCAGACCAAACAAAGTACCCAAAATGCATTGTGTCTCACTTTCTCGGTCAGGGGCGTTCTTGACCGAGAAGTGAATGAGTTAAGACCTACGTCAACGTCTTCCAATGATATTTCTGCCAGTTCAAATATTGCACAGTTCAGCATACTACCGACTGCTGTCAGGCTTCACAATTCCCAATGATCACATGTGAAAAAAAAAAAAAAAAAAAAAAAAAACTGGACACTTGTAAATATGGGTTGTTGCAAAATATCTAAATGCATTTCTTGATTCTGCACTATGTACAGTCTTGTTTATAGAACGGTTTTTGCACATCTACATTTGCACAGTATACAGTTGACATTTTTTTTTTGTTATGCTTAGAATATCTTGTTTTCTATCCTTTCACTCCCACCCCAACCCCATCCCTCTTCAATTGCTGCTGTGGACTGCAAATTTCCCTATTGCGGGACGAATAAAGGTATTCTGATTCTGATAGTGAAAGATTCACAAATAAATCCCATGGGAGATGATGTGTGCAATATTTCTAAACCGGACAAGAGGATGTGCAATTTTAATGTTCAGAATTCATATAATAAATTTGGATTCGCAAGCTTTCCATAATTGCATATAATGAAACATATGGCAACATGGCTCAGTGGCCCACGATGAGCAAGCCTACATATGTTTGCGCCCGCAATGGCTTTTTGTCTGACAAAGTGAATTATTCATGCCCCTTAAGCAGGAGGGCAGGAGTGTTCAGGGAGAGGGGGTGATGTATCAGGACGTATGCTTCAAAGTTGCGCTTTTTATGAGCGGCTTTATTCCTAGAGCGCACATATAAACAAAAGCCGGTGTTCCGACATTGAATAAGTAAGCGAAGGCGAGCTCTTTTGTGCTGTGCCAGTGCTTACATTAGCCGGAAAAAAAAGCTCAGCCTCAAGCTGCCCTCAATATTCTTCTCGACGTCATCCATCTCGGTGCGGAACTCAATGGATGCGTTCCCACAACGGGGGCCGCTGGCAATGCTCATCACCCCCCCCCCCCCCCCTCCCGCCCCGTTTGTGTGGGAAATTGGGAACTCATCGACCTTCGAGTCCAAAGATTCAAACAAGTTATTCGTTCTCATAAGCTTTTTCGCAGAGATCGCATATTAACAATATTACTGTACAGTGATATACCTCAGTTTACGAACACTTTAGCTCACAAACGTTTCACTTTACAAACATTAAATTCGCGAGAATATAATCTTGACATATGAAATAGTTTTCGGCGGATGAACACCAAAACACAGGGTCGAACAGCGCCACAGTGGCTGGCGGACTAGTTTTCGTTACCACCTTTCTTTTGAGTGCAGACGTTTGTTATCGAGTGGAGTACTTTTGCTATTATGGGACCGAAAAAGACCCTATCACAAGCTAGTGATTAGCGTAAGAAGACAAAGAAAATTACGATTGAGCAGTGGAAGGAGATAATGTTGGCTGGCGGACTAGTATTCGTCACCCAGTGGTTTGTTACCGAGTGGAGTACATTTGCTATTATGGGACTGATAAATACCCCACCACATGCTCGTGTTAAGACGAAGAGGACACAGAAAATTACGGATGAGCATAAGAAGGAGATCATCAAAAAACCCGAACGAGGTGTGCGTTTGTGTGACTTAGCGTCCCAGTACACTAAATCGACCATTGCTACGTGTGGCTAAGGGTGTTTCTGTGTTGTTTAAGCAACGTTCTCAAGCAATAGAAGAGGTTGAAAAACTTCTGTTGATTGGATTACCGAAAAGCAGCTAGCAGGGGACAATGTGAGTGAGAAAGCATGGCAACTTCACTCAGACATCATCAAGAGGCAACTACATCAATGACCATCACAAAGGTAAATAAAACAACTTTATTACATAGTACAGTTTGTTTCTTTAATTACAATACAATAGGACATTTATTCTACATAAAATAAGGTATATTTTGTGTTGTTTTAAGGCTTATTTAGCAGAAATGTATCTTTTATGGGGACCTGGGAACGGATTATTTTCATTTTTAATGGTTTCTTATGGGAAATAAATGTTTGGCAGACAAACTTTTCGCCCTATACACACACTTTCTGGAAACCAATTAAGTTCGTAAACTGAGGTATCACCGTATACTAAATTAGAAACTCATTTTTCTTTCGCGAATAGGCTGTGTGGGTTAACGACTTGATGCGCATACTGAGACAAATAACCCGTTCGTCACATTATTGAATCATAGCCCCCTCATTCGACGATTCAATACGAAATGTAAATTGCCCTTCAGATTCTGTACATTACAATAATTAAAAGGGATAAGATGGCAGGATACCCTGAGTGCGGTACAGTGGTGGGGGGATTGTTTTAATTCCAAGTGAAAGATCTCACTAATTAGAATCGGTAATCTGGCTATAAATTGCTAGAAGGACATCAATGAAGTGTCAGAGGTTAAAGGCTGCTGTCTGGGACAGGCAGATTTAACACAATCAGAGGGCAACCAAGTGTAGCTGATCAGGAGGCGGGATGACGGGACATGCATGACGGCCAATTATACGGCGGCCAGATCTGCCCGTGCACGTTGCTGTATCCTAAGTAGATATAAAGCAGGAGTGGGATGGATGGGTTTTCTCGGTGGGGCGGCAGATGCTACAGGTGAGGAGTTTGCCATGAATTCAGTCGGAAAACAGGTGCATTTTGGTAACAGGTAAAATATATCTACTGTATTTTCTGGTGTACAAGGCGCACCCAAACGCTTTCATTTTCTTCAAAAGATGATTTCCCCCTGTAGAATAAATTGTGCGTAATCCCAGCCTATACAGTATTAATAATAATACATTTCATTTATAAGCGCCTGTGGCTTTTTCCATATACAGGTAACACAGGGGGAGTGTCCATGACGCAGAGGCGGGTGGGCGTCGGCGCTCGGGTCGAGGGTTCCTCCGACGCCGGCCAGAGTGAAAGCCGAAGCGGGTCGGCCGTCGCCGCTCTGGGTCGGCGGGACCAGAATGCCGCGTTGCCCCCCCCCCCCCCCCCCTCCATACCCCGCGCCTCTTTGAGACTTTTTTCCTTCGGCATCTGCCGAAGTCCGAGCGTGTGTGTTGGGCGACCTCTTCTGGCTTCTCCGTTAGCAGGGAGAGCGATTATTTTAACATTGCGTATGCGTGGGAAGCCGTGCGTATTTGGGTCAGCAGAATGACGCAGTAATAAAAATCGATAATACGAAATATAAAATGATAAAAACAGTAAAAGTTATAAGGTTTATAATTTAACTGTAAGCAGTTTGGTATATAATAGTATTCAATAAAAAACTATTCTGTCGTAAAAACCTTGCGTCGGCCATTTTCAATGCTTTTCGATTTACGACCGTTTGACTTACGACCGTTTTGTCGGAACAGAACCCGGTCGTAACTCGGATGTTACCTGTAGAAGGCGGACTGCATTATAAAATGCAAAGCCAGCTTTTGCAAAAAACAAAAATTAAGGCTTTTAGGTGTGCCTTACAGTGCAGAAAATACGGTACACAGAAGCCTGGATACGAGTACTGTAATATTTAAAATTCTATTTTTGAGCAACTTGTTGAAATTACCGTATTTTACGGTGTATAAAACTCACCCAAAATCCTTTATTTTCATGATGATCCTGTGCCTAATATTGAGCCACAACATTAGTTAATCACAGACTGATCCATACAATGGAGTATTGTATTTTCCGGTGTATAAGGCGGTAGTTGTTACGAGACCTATTGTGGCTCAATATTACTTCACATACAGGGCGTACCAGTGCATTAGGTCATCTTTTGAAGAAAACCAAGGCTTTTGGGTATGCCTTATACACCGGAAAATACCTTAACCCATTTACGTCGAGTGTGTTCATATGAACACAGATAAATTCCTTTTCAAATGCATTAATGTTGTTTCTTGCCACATTAATTATTGTTATAATTATATATAATTATATTATTGTTAATTATATACTCCGTTTGAACCCATTTGATACAGTTTTGATTTTATTTGGATATTTTGTTTAATGAATTTATCTGTGTTTATGTAAACACGCTCGGCGTAAATGGGTTCATTTCAACAAGTTGCTCAAAATGTATATATTTGTTTCAATTATTGCACACTTAATACACAGAACGCTAACCAGATCATTATTGTCACTTGCAAAGTTGCAGATCCAACACAGGACGAATTAAAAATAAATAAAATGAGATGAGGAAATAATGAGAAGCTCTCTGCAGGATAAAATGGAGCAGCTCTGCAAACTACCATCAAAAATGATCTACTCAATCAAACCAAACTTATACAGGCGAAACTTTTGCTATAGCTGATCTTGGATCTCATCTGTTGTGCAGGTGGTCATAACATTGTAGCCAGTGAGTATTTTTGGGAGATAAATGCATGTACAATCGAGAGCTCATTTACCTGGTTGTCCGGGTGATTGACAGTAAAGTATCCGACACAGATGATGACTTCGTGGAGCAGTTCTTCAGCCGAATGCTGGGTACAGTACCACAATAAAGAGCTGGCGATGTGACGGAAGGCGAGCGACAAGCCCTCGGCTCCTAGAACAGTCTGGGACAAGGCACGTGGTGTTAGTGCGCGACACGCTCACTTTACAGGAATTGCCTGTGACAAAGATTACAAAGCTCTCAAAGTAATAACAAAGCAAAGTCATAAAATATTTTATATGGGTTAGTCGTGGGAACGCGCTTGGTAGAAGGAGCGCAAGCGTGGCTATATGCTAT
Source organism: Hippocampus bargibanti (assembly GCF_051943395.1). NCBI lineage: Eukaryota > Metazoa > Chordata > Actinopteri > Syngnathiformes > Syngnathidae > Hippocampus > Hippocampus bargibanti. The sequence continues at coordinate 7,877,984 of NC_142738.1, read as the reverse complement.
AAAACATCACAAAACCAACGACGAAATAAGATGAGAGGCGCGGTTGGCTGACAGTATTTATCAAACATGTCAGTGTGACAGAGCACCAAAAGATCATCACGACTCCACTCAAGCGTTTAAGCACGGCAAAGACCATAAAGTGTATACCTTGACGATAAACATTGAAGACTTCACACCGATTGTTGGCTTCGTGAAAAAAAAAAAAAAAAAAAAACAACATTTGATAAAATGGAACGGACAAATCACAGTAGGTGTGTTTTATATTTGAAGAACGGGTGTATCCGCCAATGCCTTTAAACGATTGGCCTTGGTCACATGAGGATACACCAGTTTAGGTAGATACACTAGTAAGTTAGCTAGATAAAGTCGCAAACATGAGTAGTTAAGATGCACGTTTTTTATTACAGGTGATTATCATGCACCAAGCCCGCTCTGCTTAATATGTGTGTCAACCTTGCAAATATGACAATAAAGTCTGCAAACACCCCCGCCATCCCGAAAAAAAACCAACCCAAATCTTATCTTGCCTCCATTTCTAACACCTGATCTTTGTGAAGCAGAATTTGACGTAATGATGCAGAGCGTCCCCATCCAAAGATTAAAAAATAAATTACCGTATTTTCCAGAATATAAGGGGCGCAGGATTATAAGGCGCAGCTTCAATGAATTATATTTTTAAACTTGTCCATATATAAGATGCGCCGCATTATATCAACGAATGACATACCGTATTTTCCGGTGTGTAAGGCGCACCACGGTATAAGGCACACTCCCAACAAATAATGTATTTTAAAACTTTTTCCATATAAAAAGGCGCATTGGACTATAAGGCGCAACTTCAATGATGAAAAAAAGGTTTCCAAATATATATCAATATATAAAAGCTTTCCAGATATAAGGCACACCACATAAGGTGTGACAGTATAGGCTGGGGCTATGCACTACGGTACTTTGTTTAGGGGGGAGGCAAAGTTAGCTTTTGAACATTTTTAAATAATAATAAAATAATAATAAAAACAATAATAATAATAATAATAATAATAATAATAATAATAATAATAATAATAATAATAATAATAATAATAATAATAATACATTTGATTTATAAGTGCCTTTAAAAGCTCTCAAGGTCACTTTACAATCACAAAACAGACACATAAATAAAACCACAGATAACATTCTAAATAGAAAGAGGAGATAAAACTATACAGAGAATGAAATTTTAAATAGGTGTGTTTTTGTGTTTTGAGATGGGATTTTAAACCTTTTAGGTGTGCCTTGTACAGGGGAAAATATGGTACACAGCAGCCTGGACATAAGTAGTGTAACATATGTGAGCGTCATTGTCACACATTGCCTCAAGATGGGACCAGGTCATTGAAGAGAAATAAGATCTGCACGATGACGCTGTTGCCTTCTCCCACTGAGGCTGTGTAGTGTACGGACAGCCCAGTTTACAGTGCTAATCCACTTGCGCTCCCTCCCAACCGACGACCCACCATCAATCCTTACAACAGACCCCAGGTCAGAGGTCATCCGTGTTTATGTCCACAGGTCGCTTTTGTCCCGAGGAGGGAAACTGCACTTTGAACAGACATCAAGACGGGAGGTGGCGTCAATCGTATCAAGTTTACGGATTCATTTGATCGGGGAAAGATAAATATTTGTGGTTGTCTGTGGTTAAGTGCTGATATTGTTTATAATGATAACTGAGTTAGGATCCTGCATGATCCTTTCTTCAATTCTGGATTTTTATAGAATCAATGAAAAGTTGATAAAAAGGTTTCTTCAGCAAACTAAAGTGACTTTAGTTTGCTGACGAAGCATCTTGGATAAGAAGCGAAACGTCCGACACCTTCAAAGAAGTACAGATGACGGCTGCAGGAACCTTTTCATCGATGGACCACTCCTGTCCGACTGAGAGCTGACAGAAGAATTTTATAGAATCTAATCACAACGCACATAAATTCAGCAACTGTTTTCTTTTTTTGATCGCAATGTTAATAGAGAACTAGACCATCACTGTGGATACCTGGAAGGCAGAGAGGTCAAGCAGGGCAAAACTGTTGAGGAAGCGGATGCCTTGCAAAGCCACTTGGATAACCCCTGGGCTGTAAGGTTCTTGACTCTGAGAGGAGGACTCCGGCGAGAAGCTGTGCAGTAGGATGGAATAGAGAGTGTGCACCACTCCCACTAGGTCTGTCGATTGCAGCAGGGCCGTTAGCCCAGTTGGGTCCTGACGTTTGTTGTCAAATATAGTGGACCCACTGAGGAGGAGGAGATGGGAAACACGTGGTTGATAACAGAAAGGAAGACTAATGAAGATAGACTAATAAAGATTAGAAAACTGAATCTCTAGGGTCACCCCTCACTTACAGCTTGTTAAAAAAACTCCATTTTAGACTGACAAGCTATGTTCCAAAATGCTTATTTTTCGCCTTTGGTTCTGTAAAATGAACATGTAATCGTATGTATTAAAATATTTTTAACTCATTCACTGCCAGACATGAGCAAAAATGTGTCCTCTCCAGTGCCAGGGTTTTTGTCATTGTCACTCACATTCCAGGACCCATAGAATATTGAGTTTTAGGATGACATAAACATTCAATGTAGTGTAAGAAAATGGAACTGTATAGTGCCACTTAGCAGTTTTTTTTGACGACGATACTAGTGCAGCGTGTTCTACCGGAAACAAATTCCTTGTGTGTTCTACATACTTGGCAATAAAGATGATTCTGATTCTGATTAGATTGCTTTCTTTCAGCAGGAAAAAAAAGAGTTAATTCCTAAATTATATGGGTCTGGAGTTATATGAGCTGGAAATGAGGGTGGCTGTCCAAAATGCAATGCAGTACATACTACATACATATTAGTTTATATAGCGCTTTAACAACAGCTGAAGCTGGAACAAAGCGCTAACATGGAAATATGGAATTGCTGCCCCCTTGAAAAAACATTGCCAGAGGCCATGGCCAGCACTTTATCGGCACTCAAACAAGAAAAAAAAACAAAACCCAAACAAATTTGGGAATGGCGCTCTATGTCCTATTTTCAATTCCCGAATAAATTCGTGAATGGCAGTTAAAAAGGTGGATTCATCAATGGAGGAAAAAATACTATCATACCATACCAAACATTAATCTGTAAACATTTAATATAAAACAATTGAGTTGAAATGACAGTGTATTTTACACCCAGACATCCTCCAAGCATTATCTATTTATTTTAAAATAAAACAAAATGCCGACAAATTAGGTGGTCTTTTCTGACCACCTCAAATTATTACTCCTATCGCAGCCGCCTTGATCTGCAGTCATGCACGATGGAGGGTGTGTGACCTCTGGTCAGAACCCACAGTACGTGCTGATACTTGATGTTAGCCAACAGACCCTGTGTGATATATGTTGCTACGCTAGAACACAACCTCCGAATGCCATTTTAATCCCCAGACACAGCAAATGGCGTGGGCTAAATATTCTAAATGGCCACTGAACATTCTTTTACATGACACTTAGGCGGCACAGCCAAGGCTGTTGGATTCTGTAGTGGGGAATGAGGTTCATGGGGAAAGCAGATTTTGTTTCACTCTCCCTGAAGCCATGACATTGCAGTACAGGGAAAAAAGATGACAAAAATATATAAAATATAGTTCAAAGCTACTCATCTATTTATATCCAGACTTTGTGTGCCACGTGATATACTCGTCGACATAGGAACCACCGTTTGTGTTTTACTATCAAGTGGGGGGAAAAAAGACTTACTTCTTACACCTGCTAATAACAAGAACATTCTGTTTCTTGTCACTAAAGAGAGGGAGTTATGGGGGAAAAAAAAAATCCAAAGTTAACTCATTCACCGCCATTCACAAATTTATTCGTGAATTGAAAATATGACATATAGCGCAAGTCCCGAATTTGTTCAGGTTTTGTTGTTGTCTTGTTTGGGTGCTGATAAAGCACTGGCCATGGCCTCTGGCAATGTTTTTTTTTCCTTTCCACAAGGTGGCAGCATTTCCCTTTTTCCATGTTAGCGCTTTGTTCCAGCTTCAGCTGTTGTTAAAGCGCTATATAAACCAATATGTATGTATTGCGTTGTATTTTGGACTGCCACCCTCATTACCAGCTCATATAATTCTAGAATTAGTCTTTTATTTGTACCAAATATGTAAAATTGATTAACTCAAACACTGTCATTCCCAAATTTATTCCGATATAGCGCTGGCCAGATCTCTGGCAATGTTTTTCCCTCCCATGAGTGGGCAGTATTTACCTTTTGTACAGCCACCCTCACTTTCAATGCAGATAACTCCTGACCCATATAATTTAGGAATTAACTATTTCTGATGAAAGAAGAACGTCTAAGGTTTCTAACGCTGTATTGAATGTTTATAAAGTCCTAAAACTCAATATTCTGTGGGTCCTGCCATTCGAGTGACAATGACAAAAACCCTGGCACTGGTGTGGGCACATTTTCGCACATCGTTTGGCAGTGAATGAGTTAATAATACTATTTGATATCAACATTTGGCATTGCAAAATGCATTCAGTTCATTCCCGCTAACATCAAAGCCCACCCGAGCTACTGAGGACAGTGTTGCTTTCAAGTGAAGAACTTTGGCGCTGATGTGCATTGGTGTGACTGTATGCTTAGCCTCTGTCAGCAACACCACTGAACCTCTCTTTAGGGGAGGTCAGCGTAGCACATGTGGGTGGGCTCCCCCCAAGCTGCAAGCTAAAGTTTATGGTGAGTGACAGAGAGCTGGGTGAAGTAGATGCCTATCTCTATCGGCAGTAACGACAGCTTAGTTAGCTGGCTGGAGGAAACGATCCACCGTCTGATTACTGAGGAACCAACCGTCTTTGTTTTAGGAACCACGGGAGAATTGAGAAGACGCTCGACTCTTGGTCATTCGAAATAAAATGTGACGTGTCTATCATGTTGGAGATATAGGACATCCTTACCGTCCAGTTATGACGTAGCATAGCTTACACATGCTGTATAACAAAGCTGAGGCTTGCTGGAGGAAAGCAGACATCTTGGGGTGCTCATCGACAGGGCTTTGGATGGATAAAAAGCAGCCATACAGCTTGTCAATCAAACCCATGTTCACCACATAGCTGCAAGTAACACAATGAGAAAGACGTGCACAGGTTAGTGGACAGTGTTCCTAAATGTTTACTCAAATGGAGCAAGGATGACTTAAAGGGCAACCGACATCAGTTTTTTTGTTTCCTAACTGACATTAGAAAAACATTTTATAGCATCTAAAATACCCAAAACACACAGTATGATATTTTTATTCAAATGCAAAACACCAATAAAAATGACTTAAAGTGTCCAAAATCTGCAAAAAAATTGAGCTGCGAATTGGGCATTTTCAGAAAGTCCTGCCCCCAGTTTGTGAAATCACGCCAAGACGTCTTGCATTGCTGCAGAATCAAAACAATGGCTTCAGATTCGGAGAATATGCTTTCTTGTTACACATCCAGTTATGAATATGATTCAAATGGTTCTGAAGAGGAAAACATACACGTTTGCAATCGATTAAAGAATTTATTCCGTGCCATTTTGAGGCAACATTGGGGGGAAATGTATCACCCAAAAAGAGGCAGAAAATGGCATCCAAACTCCTCTGAGGAATTAAACGGCCCGTTTCCACAGGCTGATAAATTCCTTCCATGGAGCTTGGTCGCCCTCTTCTGGCGGCTTTTTTTGTGCAACACGAGGTTTTCAGACCAAACAAGTACAGCAAAATACGACGTGATGGAAGGACTGCTACAGTGTCATTTTTTCAGTCAGGGGCGTTCCTTCAGTGATGTCACGTATAGACTCGTCAGCAACTCAAAAACAAGACTTCCTGAATATTCAGCGCGAGTCTTAAAACGTAAAATATAGCTATATGCGGTGGTGGAATCTTTGTAAAATACGCTCAGTAGAAGTCACTTGAAGCCATTTTACAAATTATGGACACAACTTGTCCGTAGACGTCGGTTGTCCTTTAATTGTTTCAGAAAACATTGTTTTCATTGTTTTCTTGTTTTGTTTAGATTAGATTAGCCTTCATTAGTCTCACATTGGAGAATTTACATTTTAAAGCAGCAAAGTGATGGAATGGAAGAGAAAAGGAAAGGAAGAAAAAAACAAAATACAGGGGCTGCTGTTAAGGCAGCCAGTCTCGCGGCGCCATCTTGAAGTCAAAACAACAAAAAACTGAAAACAAATCATGTGACAACACAAAGACATTCAATCCTCAGCACCTTCTATACCCTCTGTCATATGAAGCAGCTCTGGATGAAAGAGGAGAGCATCAACGCGTCCTTTTCACCAGTGGATCAGGGACGTCATGGTGAAATGTGCACGTGTGCTACGAGCTAGGTTTTGAAAGCAAACACAAAGCTGAAGCATCCATTGATGAAAAGAGTGTGTCTCACATCTCCTGTTCCACATAAATCCGCTTCAATTCCAAGCAGAGAAAGTTCCACAAACGCAGCAGTGCTCTGCGCCCAATTCCTAACTTTAATTCCATGACTGTGATATCTGTAATTTGACTTTGCCAATGGCCGGTCTCCTGCTCATGTTTTCCCCTGTGGTCCTTCGCCACAAATCACTCTGACTAGTGTCCTAAGAGGTCCCGTGTGCCTTCTTGGATTGGGGTCTCTGTATACTTACTTACCTGGGGTCTTCTTGCAGTTCCAGTATGCCTAAATATTTACGTTTGCATCACAACCTTTGACTCCTTGCGCAATTGTGACTCCAAGCGCTTAATTCCATGAATGGATCGATTCAATTAATCAAGTTGACAGATTTTTGGGGTATTCCAATGCTGCAAAACCAGAGTAGGGGAATTATTTGGTTGGATGAAGAACCTGCTTGTAAAATTGCGTGGTGTCTCATCACTTCCGTCGATGAAGTGTATCTCTACAACAAGTCAGTCACAATTGGGGGGCCCCTAAAAACAGGTGACAATGCCGATCTTCCATTGCAGCCCATTTGACACTTGAACCCGTTCCAATTGTTTTGACTTCTTCCTCTTTCGCAGACCGAGTGTGGTTGAAAGGATCCGTCCTCACGCTGACTGCTTTGCTCAACGTCTTCATAATGTTTGACAAGCCGCTTGGTGGTCGCACTTGGCGCCACTTTATATGAGCCAGAATTGAAAACATTCAAGGCTATGACAAAAGTCTAAAAGCATTGAAAGGAAAACTGAGAATGTCGTAATAAGCAGAGCCGAAATTGTGAGCCGCTTTCCATTTAATATATGGCGCGGTATAATGGGATTGTCAAAGAGAAAGCTAAAAATGTCTTGATCTTTTGTCCTTTCTCACTTGCTAATACTTTACAGAAGGCAGTCGAGGTAAATCATACGCTCATACTTGGGATTAACTGAGACGACGCCATTTTTCTCAAGCCCTCCCTTGTCTCCAGGGTTACGACTAGGTCAGTGGATGAGAGTGGTGGTTCCTTGCAGCTGCTCCGGCATGATGAATCACGGTTTATGGGAGGGATGGTGGAAAGGACGCTGTCTTCCAATGGGGCTTCTTCATGGGGGCAGGCCTGCCTTTCCTCATAGCCCGCATTTCTGCATCCCAGTCGACCTCCTTCAGTCCAGATCCACATGGTGAGCTCCAACGGCAGGTTCAAGGGGACCTTTCAAAGCCCTGCAAGTGCTTTTTGTTTACGCTACTTTGTGCCCACCCCTTTCGAAATTGATCCTACTTGAAATGTGTTATTCAGTGTACTTAGTGGAAAAATGCCAGAATACACGCTCATTCTCACATTACTCCCAATCTGACAAGACACCATTTGGTTTTTTTTTCTCCTCAAGAGGGCTCATGTTTTGTCAGCAAATACATCACAAGGCATACTATGGAAGATCCAGAGGCTGACCAAGTCTTACACCCACAGTTAAGAGACTATAAATCCACAAAAATGCACTGCTAAACAAATATGAAGAAGGCAAATACCTGATCAGGTCTTGTGTGCGAGTATTGAAGGATTCTGTGGCGCAGTTCTTGATCTTGGAATCCGGCAAAGAAATCAATGTGTTTTCCGTTTTTCTTGACTCTGAGGTGAGCGGAGAGAGGCACCCCAAGATGGTAGCTGTAGTCTGCAATAGGCCAGTGGTAAAACCCTCAAACACTTGTTTGTTAACACTGCGTCCAAAGATGGACTTGTCCTCATCCGGAACATAAAGCTGCAAAACAAAAACCACAAAGAGATCACGTTGAGGCAAACATGTAAAATACTAAACAAGAAATCTAACATTTTAGACATACAGTAAAGTCTCGTTATATCGATATCGGTTATATCGATAGTACTGCTTATTACGATACTATTTCTATGAACGCAAGGAGAAAATTTACATGCCGCAGGATCGGATATATCGATAGTCTGGTTATATCGATATTTTTTCCGACTCCCGAGAATACCGAAATAACGAGACTTTACTGTATTTTAATAAACTTGAAGGCAGACATCAGTCAGGCCAGGACAGATCGGTGCACTGCTGCAGAGAAAATCAAGTACAGAATACAGATGCCCCCTACTTACGAACACTCGAGTTACGAACAACTGTACATATGAACATTTTTGTTGTAACATATATTGTATTCCCTCTGGTTGTACTTGTACATATCTTTACAATGCATATATTTTATTAAATGTTTATTTTTCAGTAAAAACCAATACAGGTTACTTATACAAGCCTTAAACATACTTGTATAAACCTTAAACATACTTATATAAGCCTTATCTCTCTACACGAACGACTGCACCTCAACGCACCCAGCTGTCAAATTCATAAAGTTCGCAGACGACACCACGGTCATCGGTCTCATCAAAGACGGCGACGAGTCTGCGTACCGACAACAAGTGGAGCAGCTGGAGCTCTGGTGCAGCCGTCACAACCTGGAGCTGAACACGCTCAAGACAGTTGAGATGATGGTGGACTTTAGGAAACATCCATCACCACAGCTACCCCTCACACTATCCAACTGCCTGGTGTCAACCGTTGAGACCTTCAAGTTCCTGGGAATCACAGTCTCCCAGGACATGAAGTGGGAGGTCAACACCAACTCTATCCTGAAAAAGGCCCAACAGAGAATGTACTTCCTGAGGCTGCTAAAGAAGCATGGCCTGCCACAGGAGGTGCTGCAACATTTTTACACGGCTGTCATCGAATCCATCCTGTGTTCTTCCATCACCGTTTGGTTCGGGGCCGCCACAAAAATGGACAAAATCCGACTTCAACGGACAGTTAGGACGGCGGAAAAAATCATTGGCACCGCCCTACCCACTCTCGAGGACTTGCACACTGCAAGAATCCAAACTAGGGCGCGGAAAATCCTACTGGACCCTCCGCACCCTGCCCACCACCTTTTCCAGCTACTCCCCTCAGGCAGGCGCTACCGATCCATGCGCATCAAATCCAGCAGACATTTAAACAGCTTCTTCCCCCAAGCCATTAACTCTTTGAACTCTTTCAACAGTAGCCAAAATGGAACTGTATAGTGCCACTTAGCAGTTTTTTTGACAACGATACTAGTGCAGCGTGTTCTACCGGAAACAAATTCCTTGTGTGTTCTACATACTTGGCAATAAAGATGATTCTGATTCTGATTCTTAAAGGACAACCAACATTACTTTTTTGTTTCCTAACTGACATCAGAAAAACTTTTTATAGCATCTAAAATACGCAAAACACGCAGTATGATATTTTTAGTGAAATGCAAAACACCAATAAAAATGTGCAAAACACCAATAAAAAACTTAAAGTGTGCTGAAACTGCAAAAAATTGAAACCGGAAGTGGCTAGTTTCAGAAGGTCCTACCCTCCTGTTCATGGTGTCACGCCAAGACGTCTTGCCTTGCTCCAGAATCAAAACAATGGCTTCAGATTCGGAGAATATGCTTTCTTGTTACTCATCCAGTTATGAATATGATTCAAATAGTCCTGAAGAGGAAAGCAAACATGTTTGCAATCGATTAAAGAAGTTATTCCCTGTCATTTTGAGGTATCTGGGGGGGGGGAAATGTAGAACCGAAAAGAGGCAGAAGATGCCGACAAAGCTCCGTTGAAACGGGCTGATTAAGTCCTTACAATTTTTGTCAGCGAATATCAAATAGATGCTTGGTGCAACACACAAGGATTCACCATTGCGTTATTTATGTGTTTTCCTTCTAATTTCGCCATCAACACGGATCAACACGAACTTTTCAGACCAAACAAAGTACCGCAAAATGCATTGAGGTGGTGCAAGGTATATCCTTTCTCGGTCAGGGGCGTTCCTTCGGTGACGTGAGGACTCGTCACCAACTCAAAAACAAGACGTCCGGAATATTCAGCGCGAGTCTTAAAACGTAAAACATAGCTATATGCGGTGGAATCTTTGTCAAATACGCTCAGTAGAAGTCATTTGAAGCCATTTTACAAATTATGGACTCAACTTGTCCGGAGACGTCGGTTGTCCTTTAAATAAGAAAAAAAAAAACATGGATTCCAGTGAAAATAATTCTCCCAAGCCTTTCAAAACAGTCATGCATGACATCACACAAGACTGGCTGCTATGAATACAAAAATTCTACCTGAGAAATACATTTGTATAAGTTTTACAATGGTGACAATTTCCCATAGGGGTCTTAAAACGTAAAATATCGCTATATGTGGTGGAATCTTTGTAAAATACGCTCAGTAGAAGTCATTTGAAGCGATTTTACAAATTATGGACCCAACTTGTCCGGAGGCGTCGGTTGTCCTTTAAACATACATTCCATACAAAATTTAGCACTGAAGCAACTTACGAACAAATTCACCTTACGAACAACCGTTCGGAACGGATCTCGTTCGTAAATTGGGGAGCGTCTGTACTACATTTTGTTTACAAAATACCTTTTGGCATTTTTATGGCAATTTAAACTAGGTTAGGAAGTTTTTCCTCACCATTGTAAGTTTCCATTATGATGTAGAAAGTTATTTTTCACACCGCAATGAGTAACGCTAGATCCTCTGACTGCTTTTAATGGCTGGGCTGAATGCTGCCACTTGAGGGAAACTTAGAGCATTACATTCACAAAAAAATCTAATTTAAGAGGAGATTTACCCATAACATAGCAATTCAAACCCTATGACGTACTCAGTCGTGCACAACTTGCATACCAGGACACAAGATGCACATTAAGCACTGGAAAAGCGTTGAACAACATGCAATGCAAATAATGCGTCAGAATGCAAACAATTTGCTCGGTCAGGGAAAAAGATGTCAGTTGTAATAGTACTAGACATGTCAGTCAGTACAACAACTGCTGCGAAATGTTTTATATAAACCGAAGCACAGATGTCAGCCTCTTTCTCTCGTTGCCCGAAGGAAATATGACTGCTTTGAGTTGAAACTGAGAACAGAAATAAGAAATCCCAAAAGAGTTCAAGCATGGATGACAAACTAGTGCCTGCAACTTGTCCCGCCTGTGTTGCGAGAATGGCTCAGTTAGCTGGCACCGGGAGATGTTTGCCAAGCGATGAAGTTGACTTCTTACAGGGTGATGAAAGAAAAAGACCTGACGAATTACAAAGCCGCCTGACTGACTGCGCACGCAAATACTCTTTGTGAAGAGACTCTTCCGTGTTTTTTTTTGTGTTCGTTTTTAAATACAGAAGGGTTCTACTGAACAACCACAATTTGGCAATGAAACTTAAATGAAAAATGTGTGGGCTATTTATTACAGATTAACTCATTCACTGCCGGACATGTGCAAAAATGTGTCCATTTCAGTGCCAGGGTTTTTGTCATTGTCACTTGAGTTCCAGGACCCACAGAATACTGAGTTTTAGGACTACATAAACATTCATTCCAGTATTACAAACCTTAGACTCTTTTTTTCTGATGAAAGAAGAGATTCTTTCATCAGAAAAACAGTTAATTCCTAAATTATTTGGGTCTGAAGTTATCCGATCTTGAAATGGCGTACAAAATACAATACAGTACATACATATTGGTTTATATAGCGCGTTAACAACAGCTAAAGCTTGAACAAAGTGCTAACATGGAAAAAGGGGAAATGCTGCTCCCTTGCAGAAAAGAAAAATCATTTTCAGGGTCCATGGCCAGCGGTTTATCTGAGCCAAAGAACAATAAAATAAATCCTGAACAAATTCGGGAATGGCACTCAATGTCATATTCACAATTCCCGAATACATTTGTGAATAACAGTGAATGAGTTAAGGACCAAAGAGAGCTTTAGATACTGAAAATGTATTTCCATCCTAAAAATGTTTAAAATGTACCAAAATAATAACCAGGGCACTAAATTACAAGGAATTTCACAGGACACCATAAAACAAAAGCAACACAAGCAAAAAGGATGAGTATAGGGGAAAAAATAGGATCTACTTTAAATCGGAACTCACAAATGAAGCACTGTACTGACTTACCGTGAGCTGGTGAAGCAGCAAGTCCATGAGGAGAGCGATCTTGTTGCTGAACAGCACGTAAGAGCAGTTGAGGGGACAGCAGGAGCATGTCGAAAAGTATATACTCACAGCAACACAAAGGGACCTAACATAGAAAAGCAAGGGAAATCATGAATAAATAGATCGTCACAGATTGAAGCAAACAAAATATGGCGGTACCATCGTTTTAAGTCATTCAGTACCTGACTATGGAACTCAGAACGGTCACATCCAAAGCAACGCTTCCCATTGAAATGAATGGAAATGCCATGAATCCATTCAAAAAACACACATATTTTTTTGTAAACGGATGATACACTCACACTGAATGTCGGGAATTTAAACACACTATTCTGCATGTGTGCTTCTTTAAAAGGGTAATTTGTAGTGAACGGCGTATCTCAGTGGCAATGCGAGAGGAGACTCCCCGCACAAGACTTCCCCAAGGCAGCAGAAAAAAAAAAAATCTCTGTCCCATCTCGGGTGAGATTTTGTGGCATTTCCACTGAAGAGATAAAGCTGTTCTTAGCTGTTCCTTGCAGGCCCCGGGCAGCTTCCAGCGATAAGCTTGTCAGCTTGCTGCTGTGTTATGTGTGCTTAAAATGAACTCCAAAGAAGACTGATGCCTCAGATAACTGCAGTGACAACATCACCCCCACTCCAATTTGATCAATTAATATATTCCTATTATATAATAGGAATATATTCCTAACTGTCTATTTTAGCAATTGGCAACGTGGCGTGTTGTATCTCCACAATGGGGAGGGAGGGTCTGTCTCTCTCGTGCCGAAAAAAGCAGGCCGTGGTAATTTCAGTTGGTAAACATTTTGATATCTACCAAAGCTTTCACATCTGCTGCTCGTTTTCAGTCAAGCTATGCTGGCATAAGGCAAGGAAAATACATTAGGTTGAGCGAGACGCGAGTCACACAGTAACTTTGTTAGAATTCTCAAGCAGGAGCCAGCCATCTTGTGGTTTTCATATCATGTTAACACATTTATCTAAACTAAGACACAGCACAGTGGCAAACATTAAGTCAGTTTACAAAATGCACTCAGGTGTGAGAAGTAACAAAAGCACACACAAGAGATAATAAAACAAGGGTGTGAGCGGCCACGTTTGACATTATTTGACAGGGAAGAGATGATCATCTTGGTTTGATAAGGGGAGAAATGTATATGTGTTCTTCTTGTACTCAAACATTGATTACACGGGGAAAGTCATTAAGGTTGCACAACTGTCCATGTTTATATGTTCCTCTTGTGTTTATTATTTGCTTTGTGTTGACTATTATGTGAAGCGCTTTGTTACAACTGCAGCGGTTGTGAAAGCGCTATATAAATTAGGATGCATTGTATCGTAATGTATAAGTTTGTATGAAATCATAAAATGACATGCTGCACACATCTTACAAAAACCAAACTGTGGTAGCCATGGACATTGGCGCTTGATGTTACCATGATGACAACAAAGATTTGTTTTATTTGTCGATTTTAGCCTCATATGACATAGGTGGAATATCCTACCTAAGCCTGAATTTAAAACATTGCTTTCTGCCAAAAAACTATCAACACAGTAACGAGTTGTGTTCCTTTATAGTGCCATGTCGTGTGCACTTCTGGCATAGTAAACAGTAATAATAGCAAGAATAATAATCCTTTTCATATTAAGCGACTTTCAAAGCTCTCAACTTTGATTAACCGTATGTCTATTTCCTTTCTCTTCAATTCATCCTGTTCTTATGATGCCAATCTAGACCTTTTGGCATTAACAAGTCCCTCCCCCACCTACAAATGTAATGAGCATGCAATTGCTTTGTAATGCAGCTAATCGGGCTTGTCTTTGGTCATCTCCGAACAAATGAGGAGTCTATCAAAGACATGTTTGTCTTATGCCCTTACACCAGCTTGTACAATGAAGCATCGCAGCGATCTGTCTTTGGTTTCCTCCCACCTAGTTGAGCTTGATGAGGCAGACACCCGATATGGCACCTTCTATCCCAAAAGCCATTTGTGACTGCTTCGGTCAAGACATTTTGAGCGACAATTTGGTAAAGTGCTAAATCATCTTGTCTCATGTTTCTCAAACATATTGTAGGAGGAGCGGTAGTTGACAACTGGAGGTAACATTCCGTAATTCACACCTCCATGCTGGTTCTGATTGTTGCTTTTGCATGATGCAAAAAGTGAGCAATTCTGTTCTTGCGCAGAGATCGGATTATGATCACAATTGTGGTGTAAAATTACAATTCTGACTAAATCAGGAGATCTAGGGCAGAATAAACAATTGACAGCCAAATTAACCTCACAAAACAGGGATTAACATTTTACCTGTGAAGCTTTGCGTCAAATCCTGAGGTGGAGGAATGACACATACCTGATCAACTTTAACCCCAAGCTGTAGCCGCCTGGGTGGCCTCTAGACTTTCGCATCATAGGGTTAAAGGTGTGGGGATGTGGACTTTTTTTGCAATTTCTGTTAGCGTATCACTTTGATGAGAAGATGAGAACTACTCCGTTCAAATTACTGTATTTTCTGGAATATAAAGCGCACTTTAAACAAATTACATATTTAAAAACATTTTCCATGCATAATGTGCACCACATTATAAGGAACAACTTTAATGGATGACCTATTTTAAAACGTTTCCCATACATAAAGCGCACCGGATTATGAGGCGCATGGTCAGCTTCTGAAAAAAACATTTTCGTTTAGGTGCAAGGCGCACAGTGCAGAAAATACGGTAATTTAATAATTGATATGAATTAAAATTTAGACACTAATGAAATTGATGTCACTGGCAAGTAATTTCGGTTTTTGTCATCAAAAAGATTTCTCTATGCCATTTATAAAAGACAGCAAACACGCAAAAGGCTCTTTTTGTCGCTGCCTTGGTTTATCTACCCTGGGATCTGTGCTCCTCCAGTCTCACATTTCTCACTCTCTGTGTGCTTCTTATGTGAGCAGTCAACCTTGGCTGAAGTAAACCGGCAGAAATCTGACCAACTTCCAGATCAGGTTGAGTCACCACCTCTTAAACAGGGAAAATTTGTGTTCAGGGGAAGAAAACAAATCCTAAGCCAAAATAGAAAAGGTGAGGAGGAAATCCAGCTCCTTTTGCTGTCAAACAATCCTTTCATTCACTGCTATCTAAATGACATTTAATTTGATTCTACTGCTGATCACTCTGATACCCCGGGCGATTTTAGGACGTTGACTGGTTGTTGCTTTTAAAGCTGACCGGGTTAGGTGGTGGTGGGGTGATCTGATGAGCCGTAACGCAGTGTCACGGACAAACTCAAAAAAAAAAAGAGAGAAAACATCCTGAAATAAAGCCACTGGTAGCAGGTCTAATTTCACAGGATACATTATGTCATATGAGACAAGAGGTGCAAATACAAATCAGGTTAACATGCATGTCAATGGACTCCTAAACCCTTTGATGTAGATCCCACTGATAATGTTACCATCATAACAAAATGTTATCAATCATGTGTTGGGTATATTGATAACAAGATCAATGATTCAACAGTAGCCAAAATGGAACTGTATAGTGCCACTTAGCAGTTTTTTTGACAACGATACTAGTGCAGCGTGTTCTACCGGAAACAAATTCCTTGTGTGTCCTACATACTTGCCAATAAAGATGATTCTGATTCTGATTCTGATTACTCAAGACCGCAATGTAGTGCACTGCGAAATAAAGTCTAATTTGCTTTTTGTGTATGTTAAATCCCAAAAAGTTTAGCAGTCAACATTGGGTTACATTAGAACATGAGTGAAAGTTTGCAGAGGAATTAGTTCATTAATGTAATGCTAACAGGATGGAACATCCCCGGGGAGAAATATGGCCAGTGCATCACCGCAGTTGCCATCCTTTTGGGGTTGTAAAATTGCTCTGCTCATCTGGCAAGGGGATGGCGATCAATACGCCAGCATCACTTGTAAACCGATAGCGCAAGACATACTCTGGGGTTTGTGTCTACATGGTGGTCCATTATGACGTGTAGCCAATCAGGCTAAGGTCAGTGACAAGTTGACAGCTGACTGCTTTTCTCTTTGTCAGTTAACAGCAACACTGGTTTGAAAAACTAAAATATTGTTATGCTGACATTGCAAAGTTACTATTGCACCTTATAGATATATGTATTATACAATTACAATACATTTCATTTCTAAAATCTGAAGGTCACTTTATAGTCAAAGGACAAGTTTTTTTTCTGTGGGTGAGCAGCGTCAGCCACACACGCCAGCTAAACTTAACCTGGAATAACTCAAATAGATTGAAAGCTAACTAGCTAGCTACTAGCTAGATCGCAGATAGATAATAGATAGCTACCTATATAGCCAGCTAGATACCTAAATAGCTAATAGATAGCAAATAGATAGGTAGCTACGTAGCCAGCTAGATAGCTCGTTAGCTAGCTATACAGGCAGATAGACAGCCAAATAGACAGCTAGATAGCTAGTTAGCTAGCAATATAGCCAGCTAGATAGTGATAAAGTCATTAGCAGGATGTGACACGACAGGAAGTCCAAGAAAAACAAAATGATGCAAAAGGAAATAGAAAAGATGTTTAAAAATGTTCGTATAGCGAATTACCTTAACAATAGAGAGCTGGATAGCTAGATAAGAAGAATTTAACAGAGGAAACTTTTCACACACGCACTACCGTTACTTCAGAGCAATGACCATGGTGGCTGGGGAAAAAATATTTTTGGGTATAACACCATAATGTTTCTGTGGCAATGAAGCATCATCATTTTTATGAACATTTAGGTCAGGTACAGTGAAACCACGTTTGAAATATAGCCACTGAAACATGAAAATTGATCAATGACCAATCAGGATCAATTTCCAAAGCTATTGGGCCATGGCCGAGGGGATCTGTATGACTGCTTAGAATACTGCTATCAACTTTCTTTATTTTGGCAGACGTTCTGCTATTATGAACTCAAATAAGCCATGGACTTTTCTTTACAAGGTTACGGGTTATACGAGAGTTCAAAAACAGTTAACTGAATTAAACATAGAAATCATCTGTCGAGGATTCTCTATGATTGGGATTTTTGATTAGAACCACCGCCCCTAAAAAAATCAATAGACAAGTGATGCCTTTAAAAGCCTTATACATAAAAGAATGTCTCCATTAGCAGGGATTCAGAGACCACTAAATGCTAATAAATGGAAGAGGAAGGCCATTTTGCTCCATTACAGAGTTCCACTGGGAAGAAGGGCTGCCTGTGTCTCGAACATTATCTACGGGAAAGCCTGGCAAACGGCAGACCTACAACTCAAACATACCCTGACCTCAAAATGGCAAATAGGACAAGTTGCCAGAGTAAAGAATGAACCCAGATTGATTGGTCAAAATGGAACCTCTTTCAAATTTCTGTGAACACAATGTTAGTCAGTGATGCATTTTAAGTATATTTATTGAAAAGCAATTATGAAACACTGATTTGTTCGCGATAAACTCTCTGAATTAGAGCAATTAGGACAAATGAATCGGACAGGAACAGCGTGACATCACTGGAGGTTGTCAGCCAAAAGATACAGCCCACAAAGTGAAACTGATGACATGTATGACATGAAAAGTGGTCAGGAGAGATGAAAAATAACCACAAATTGCAAAGACATGCAAAGGTGATGTCATTATCGATATTTTAAACATTGCTACTTAGAGGATTTAACTTTCAGGCAACACAGGTCCGCCCTCGCCCTTTTTCTGACAACTAAAGTTATCTACCTGCAAATTGCGCAACCGGAAACCAAGTGGTGTAAACTACACTAATAAATTGCGTGCAACTGAAAATGACATTCATTCGATCAAGTGCATTAGCCAAGCACAATTTCAAATGTGGTACTAACTTGTAAGGAATACGGGGAAGGGCGGTGGGTGAGGAGGCTGCAGTGACGACCTGCAGGATTTGCTCTAAAGCTGATAAGCCACCGCCCACTTGGAAGGCTACTTGGTCTGCGGTGTTCTGAAAGGAGGAAAAGAAAAAACACAAAGAGACAGAGAAAAACAAAAGGTATAATTAAGACAATCAAGCACAGACTGGTGACATGGCTCTCATGGGGGCGAGACTCTCTTTCTTCCAAAAGGGGCGAGGCAGTGAAATTGCAAACAAAGTATAACCTGTTTGAGCTCAAACAAACAAATTGACCCCTTGTAATCAAGTTTCAATAGAGGGCAAATATCTCTGTTGGGAACATGCCTTGAGTAAGACTACGGTGGTCTAAAAAAAATGTGCCAGACTCCAAAAAAAAAAAAAAACTGGGGTTTTCTCTTTCTACATTTTTGTATTTGATAAAACAATAAAAAAAAAATAGGATGTGAGCCATATCTTCTAAAACGGGTACATCCTTTAAAAGATTGTTCAATCCTACCGCTGAAATTAAAGTGGACAATTAGTCAGTACAGTGATATCTTGGCTTACGAACACTTAAGCTAATGAACTTTTTGCCTTACGAACATTAAATTCGCGAGAATACAATCTTGGCATACGAACTAGTTTTCGGAAAACACACGGAGCGCCATAAAGGCTGGCGGACTAGTACCGGTATGCTAAGTCGACCATTACCACGTGTGGCGAATGGGGTTTCTGTGTTGTCTAAGCAACGATCTCAGGAAATAGAAGAGGTTGAAAAACTTCTGTTGATTTGGATTAACAAAAAGCAGATAGTAGGAGACTGTATGTGAGGGTATTATCGCCGATAAAGCACGGCCAACTTCACTCGGATATCGTCACGAGGCAACGACATCAACGACCATAACAAAGGTAAATAAAACAACTTTATTATACAGTACAGTTTATTTCTTTAATTACAATACAATAGCACATTTATCGTACATAAAATAAGGTATATTTTTTGTAGATTACGGCTTATTTAGTAGAAAATTGTTTTATAGGGATCTGGAAACGGATTATTCTCATTTTAATGGTTTCCTATGGGAAATTAATGTTTGGAAGACACACTTTTTGCCTTACACACACTTTTTGGGAAACAATTAAGTTTGTAAGCTGAGGTATCAGTGTACGTATTTGGTTTCCACCTTCCATGATTCTTAACAATGGGGAAAAAATGACCTGGAGTGATATCTTGGTAAAAAATAAATACATCCAGACACTGTCCCTATTTCAGACTTTTCAGCATCGGTTAACACTGCAATGTTTCCTTCAATATGAAAATTAATTTGACTATTATGGTTAATATTGTTGATTATTGAATGCTGACTGGAAAGTTGAGTAAAACCAAGGTGATTGCACCATCGACTGCATTTGTGTGGAGGTTGATCGGGAGGAAATAGCTGTAGGTGTTTGATGCTGAAGGACCTACTTTGCACGACTTCAGTGGACCGTGTTACCTTGAAGGTCACCCCACCTCCTAATGAGGTTACGGGCTCCTTATTGCTATGACAGCACTAATATCCAGCCACTTCACAGCGCTTTTGTTCACTAGATGGGAAGTTGCCAACATGCCTGAACACATTAGAGAGCCAAGCGTTTTACTAAATTACACATAAGCTCTTCATCTAACACTCTGACTCTGGACAAGCATGTCAAAAGCCTCTTATGGTCGAACATAACGAAAAATGTCCTAAAGAGGGTAATTTGGGCAAGGTTTCCATTTTTGTACTAACTCAAGAGGGCAAGCTAGAATGTCTTGCGTCAAATCCACTGGGTTTCAGACACAGTCCTCTCAACTTTCCTCTCAACACACTGAACTAAAAGCTCCCAATGTGAGGCAGCTCTTTCATTGAGGCTTCTTAAAAAGTACAGAAGGGGCTTGACGGGACCTGCTGGCTGGCTCCAGTAAAAAAAAAAAAAAACAGACAGTCAATGAGCTAGGTAGCTAGCAAGCTAACTAGCGTGGTATCTTCTGATGACAGATCTATCTAGTTGTGAAAATAGAACAAAACTGTCTGGAAAAGAATATATTCAAATTACATAATCAAAGTAGCTAGATTTTTGTCTCTGCTCAAGAACATCTGTTTGAAGTTAGCGTTTGAATTAAGGAACAATACTTTAATTAATATTGCTTTCGGTGTCTGTAAGGAAATGTAGCTGGACTTCAGTCCGCCGTTAGCATTTGCATTGTTAGTTTAGCAATTATTTGCAATTCACTCAGCACTTGGTTCAGTAACACACGACGACAAGTGGACCAGCAATAATACTATATGAATTCATTTTGCGCTAAATGGGGGAAATAACTGGCTTACAATTTAACTACATTGCTACATCTAGCACCCATTTATTTATTTAATTTTTATTGGTCTGGTCACCTTTAAAAATACAGTTCATGATCCCTTCCATTTATCTGGATCAATTTTAACCCCTAAATCAATAGTAACAATAGAGGAGGAGAAGCTAATTTATCTTTCTTGAAGAGAACGGCCACCAAAGGCCAACCATTAAGACACAAGTTAGAAGGATGGCTTCTGAATAATACAAGAAGGAGAATCTTATTCAATTACTGTCCAGGGTCAACTATTGTTACCCCAGCTGATGAGAAGGCAGCGGCAGCTGCTAATTCCTGCACCCATGTGGACAGACCAGCCAGATTGCATTTTGTAGTCTCCTCCCACCAGACAGTTTAATTACATGGAGAGGAGGGAATAGCCTCACCAGTCCAGCTTGACCAACAGATGGACAAGCAAGTAGTCGAGTTGATACAAAACTGAAAATCTCACTCTTTGTATGAAAAAAAAAACGGATTCTCATCATAAAAGCTTGAGAGGTCTAAACAAAACAAAAAACTGCAGCCTAGTTGGTGGCTAACTGCAAGGGGAATTTAATTCATTCAGAGCCAGACGATATGCAAAAATGTGTCCACTCCAGTGCCAGGGTTTTTGTCATTTTCACTCAAATTGCAGGACCCACAGAATATTTAGCTTTAGGACTACATAAATATTCAATACAGCATAAGAAATCTTAGACTCTTTAAGTTAAATCCAAAATTATATGGGTCTGGAGTTATCTGAGCTTGAAATGGGGGCAGCTGTATAAAAGTCAAATACTGCCCCTTGTGGGAGGGAAAATCATTGCCAAAGGTCTGACCAACACTTCATCGCCACCCCCTCCAAAGAAAAAACAACAACAAAACCCGAACAAATTCGGGAATGACGATCCACGTAATGCTTTTCAATTGAAATGGGAGTGAATGAGTTAATCCAGATTTGTGTGTGTATGTATTGGTGTAAAATCTACATTTGTGAATACATCGAGATGGGATTGTCATTATTTCAGCATTTGTTGTTTTTTGTTTCTTTTTGATATTTTTCTGTTCCATGACATTTTTCAAATGTAAAAGTGGTGTTTTGATTAATTAATGTTATGAAACACTGGTCGAAACAATAACATGACTTGGGTCTGGGAAGCTGAGGGTCACCACACAATACAATATATATTGATTTATACAGCACTTTAACAACGGCTGAAACTTTAACAAAGTACTTAACAAGGACAGCTATCATATACAGGTAATAAAGTAGTCGCAAAGATAGTACAAAGCACCAGGGAGTGAAACCAAGATCAAGTGAAATGCTCATCCGTACAAAAAAGACAAGACAATGTCACTCTCTGTGACTAAGAAGCACTAACAGAATGCCAATGACTGACATGTTTTTTGTTATTGGGTTCTTTTGACTTCAAGATGTTTTTCTACTTCTTTCATTCCTTTCATCTTCCATTCAACTTTGCTGCTGTGAAATGAAAATGTATCCACTGCGAGACTAATAAAGGTAAATCCAATCCATCCCAATGAACAGTATTGCAATTTTCATGCTTGCTCAAGCTGTCATGTTTCAAAAACATCTAACAAAATACGATTTGGTATTTGTCAATGTAAATGAAAAATAAATGTAGTTTAAAAAAATGCCATGCTTTGCTGAGCATGTGAATTCATAACTTGTTTTCTGAATGTATAATTTCTTAATTAAGATGAGCATGTAAAGAAATGTACTCACTTTGCTGACCGTGAGCCTTGTACGTGTCTGACCTTAAGAAAACACACTTTTAAAGTTCAAACTACCGGTACTCCTTATATGGCACAAGCAGGCTCTGACAGCCGGCATTGAAAAGGCAAATAAAGCGCACGCTTTTAGGTACTCACAGGTCCATGTTATTGACATTTTCTTATGTGGTGCATATTTTCGGACAAGCTATAATTGAAAACACTAATAAACACTTTGGGCAGTTTGTAATGATAATAATGAGTGTGTGCAGGGAGGGGGGAGGAGCAGAAAATTGGAAAAATTCACCTCTCAATCACATAGTATCGCTAGAATTAGGTTTGACACAAAATAAACCATTAGAGGCCACAGAGGGAGAAACAAGACGGGTCAGAGCGAGGCGGCATAACCTCACGAGCGGTGTTCGTGTGTGTGTCTCAATAGGTGGGGCCAAAACAGCCGTGCTGGAGGGGAGTGTCGGGTGTTGTCTACAGAATTAGCAGAGAAAGTGGAGACTGAATCAGATATGAGGCAGAAAAACAAATCCGTAGGTGAGTCAGTGACATGAGAGATGCTTGTTAGGTCAAATAATCTAAACGGCACCGACTTGAAGAGGCCAGACAGCCATGCTGATGGAAACTGTATTTATTTGACTTTGTCCAGGGATTAGAGAGCAAAGTGTTCCTGCGACTGCTTCATTTGCCAATCATGTTTCTCCACGACTCTACTTTTTGTGAGATGGCTTGAATATATGAGATTTAAAATCGAGATGAGAGACAAAGTCCTTGCTTTGCCTTTTTGACACCAACAGCAGCGCTGGTGAGGGGCGCACATCTTCAGTGGCCCACTGACCTCTGACCTTATGTTAAGCGGGCGGAGCGGAGTTGCTCATTGCCGTGACAGCCTTTGAGCTACAACACAGCTGACTCCTCCTCTCTCCTTAGAGGAGGCTGTGCCAGCCAGTACTTCTTTCCAAGCATCCCAGGGGAAATACGATAATGGTATCTCCGGCTAACCCAGTTGTCACTGATGGTACTCCATAATCTTTCTATTCTGACGCCCACAGACACGCTGTGGCATGGTGTAATGGCGCAAACCACAAGTTGGCAGGAAATTTATGAGTCATTACAGGAAGTGGGCTGTATATTTTCCTCATCATAAACTTGGTGGCAGGTGTTTTAATGCCTTCCTTCTGCGCAAATTATTATTTTAGTTTTTTTTTACAGTTGAAAAAATGCCTGAAACAAGTTTCAAATAAACTGTAGCTGGAAATACAAGGCAAAGGTAACTATATTGAATATAGCTTTTCATTTTGGCTTTATTGAATACGACTGGAACAGATTTATAGTCATGATCAATTGCCATAGGTCATAGCTTTTTGAAACCTGTTCATACTTATATTGGATAAATTGCTTGACAGACTACTAATTTTGGCACATCCATGACATTTTGGTTGAGTTAACACTGGCGAATGCACCTGCCGCTGTTCACCCGCAGAAAAAAAATATCCTGTGACTGTAAAGTGTCCTTGAGAGTTTTGAAAGGCGCTTATAAATGAAATGTATTATTATTATCGCAAAAATTTAGTGGCATTTTGGATTGGATTGGATTAGCCTTTTATTAGTCTCGCAATGGAGTAATTTACATTTCACAGCACACCGGCTTCACAATGCAGAGGTCGCCGGTTCGCGTCCCGGTCCGGCCTCCCTGTGTGGAGTTTGCATGTTCTCCCTGGGCCCGCGTGGATTTTCTCCGGTTCTTTCGGTTTCCTTCCACACTCCAAAAACATGCATGGCAGGCAGTTTGGCCACTCCAAATTGTCCCTAGGTGTGAGTGTGAGAGTGACTGTTGTATGTCTTTGTGTGCCCGGCTGGCAACCAATTCAGGGTGTCCCCCGCCTCGTGCCGAAAGACAGCTGGGATAGGCTCCAGCAATCCCCGTGACCTTAATGAGGAATAAGCGGTAAGGAAAATGGATGGATGGATGGGGGAGCAAAGTGATGAAAGTAAGAGGAGAAGTAGAAAAAAAATACAGGACCTGCTGCATAGGCAGCCACTTCCGCGGCACAATCTTGAAGTCAAAACAACAACAACAAAAAACAAAGAATGTGACACAACACAAATGACCGTCATTCAATGTAAGCACTTTCTACACCATCTTCGTTGTAAGGAGCAGTAACACTTCATCACTACTTCGGGGTTAAAGTAGGATGAAAAGATAAACGTTTTTAAAAGTGACGGCAAACTGAGGGCAAAATGGTGTCGCTACTGTGCTTTGAATCATTTTATTAAAACGGCATCATGCAGATTTTTAATAAGGCGGAGATTGATATCACTGACATTATTGATGCAGTTAATGAAGGTAAGCGACAAAATTTGTGGAAAAATAATATTTATTTACCTGATCGAAAAATACTCCATGTGAACCTGAATTTTGTTCTGGAAACATAACTAATTTACTAAATTATTCCCTAAAATAATTTTGATGACTGAAAGGACTGTGAAAATATGCAAAACAGACATTGTAATGGGCTGCAATAATGCATTTTGAGTTGAGCAAGACAACAAATTATTTACCTCTCAATCACATAGTATAGCTGGTATATTTAAGAAATCTAAGCGTAAATGTCACGCAGGGATACTGTTTTTTTTTCCTTTTTTCTAACTCGCATTGTCAGAACCTGTGGCGTCTGAGTGGTACAAACCACAGACGTAGCGACAATGCTAACTCGCGTGCCAGGAAGAACCTCTATTGGTACCATATGTACAATCAAAACATAGTTAACATGGTCTTCATTAGTCAATAACCAAAAGCAAGTGTCTTCAGAGTAAGTGATACTTGGGAGGGTGAGACAGAGGGAACTGAAGCCAAACACAACTAATGACCGAGGAGACATGCAGAGTGTGTCTGTTATGATCCCGCGCCAGGTTGCAGACGGCTCCGCCGACAGCCGAGCCCCAAAATCGGGACTGTTGCTCAAAAGCCAGCACGGGGACGGGATGAAGTTAAGTCAAATTGGATATTGATACGGCATGGCTGAATTAATTAAAAAACACAGAAGGACAAGAAGATAATTTGTTTAAATCAGTCATGTAGTTTAAGTCGCTAAGAAAGTTTCTTCAGCCAACATCATTACTTATTTGAAGGTGTTGGACGTTTCGCTTCTCATCCGAAGAGCTTCTTCAACAAACTAAAGTTGTGCTGGCAACTCTGGCCTTATATATATATATCCCTAATGGACAGAGGTGGCGGTGCCACACCTCTACTTTGATAGGTCCCTGCTCAAAGGTTGGGGGGAGCATTAGATTACCTCTAATGTTCTATGCCTGGCTCTGATTGACCTATTAGCGCTGGTATCACCTCACCAGCCTAAGTTTACGTGTGGTATCGACCTAAGAAGTCTACTGACAGACATATATAAAGCCAGAGTTGCCAGCACAACTTCAGTTTGCTGACAAAGCTCTTTGGATGAGGAGTGAAACGTCCGACACCTTCAAAGAAATACAGATGATGGCTGAAGAAAAACCTTTTCATCAATGGACCGCTCCTGTACGACTGAGAGCCTGCACAAACGCATTTTGTTTTCAGATACCTGTTTCTCCAAGATGCGCGAAATCTCCCCCAAAGTTCGATCCAGACTGGATACTTTATTGTTGGCCCATTGGCCGCTATCTTGGCCCTGCAGTTGTTTTAAAAGGTCCTTCACAAGGCGTTGTAACCTGAAAATATAGTGGAGATTAACACATCTCGCAATTATCCATCGCAGATCGAGCCATTAATTAATTTGACCTAAGTATTCAAATATTGAACATTTTTGAAAACATTTGAGATTTATGGGGGGAAACAAACATTGGACCTACTTGGCTTTGTACGGGGAGTCAGGAACTTGCGTCTTTGCCTCAAACGACGTCTCGTATTGCTTTGCTCTGGAGAGGTAGTACAAATGAAGAAAAAGTTTTTTAATGCTAAAGAAAAAGTATTTAGGCTTCCAGTTGAGCAGGTTGTGGAGGAAAGTGCAAAAGGAAATAAAATGTTCAAGCCAATTCTGTTTATTTGGCCTGTCAGCAGAATGGCTCAGACACTAGTGCCGATCTCAAGGCAGGAGCATTTTGCTGCCAGAGACTAAATTCATGATTAAACTATAATGTTAATACTTTCTCTCACAGAACTCGAAAGACTCGCAGATGTGAAGCAGCAAAAATTAAGAAATAAAAGAGAACATATCAAAGCTGGACCATTGATCATGATTTTTTAATTGAAATTGTCACCTAGGACAGTGCAATTTTACGTTTTGTATGTATGTTATGATGATAAATTTGAGCTGGTAGGACACAAAGATAAAAAAAGAGACATTTTTATTGTTATCTTAAAGGACAACCGACATCTTCGGACAAGTTGTGTCCATAATTTGTAAAATGTCTTCAAATGACTTCTACTGAGCGTATTTTACAAAGATTCCACCGCATTAGCTATATTTTACGTTTTAAGACTCGCGCTGAATATTCCGGAAGTCTTGTTTTTGAGTTGGTGACAAGTCCGTACGTCACGTCACTGAAGGAACGCCCCTGACCGAAAAAAAGGACACATTGTAGCAGTCCTTCCATCACGTCAATGCATTTTGCTGTGCTTGTTTGGTATGAAAACATTGTGTTGCACCAAAAAGAGCCAGACAAGAGAGACCAAGCTCCATAGAAGGAATTTATCAGCCTGTGGAAACGGGGTGATTAATTCCTCACAGGAGGTTGGTTGCCATTTTCTGCCTCTTTTTTGGTGATACATTTCCCCCCAATGTTGCCTCAAAATGGCACGGAATAAATTCTTTAATCGATTGCAAACATGTATGCTTTCCTCTTCAGAACTATTTGAATCATATTCATAACTGGATGTGTAACAAGAAAGCATATTCTCTGAATATGAAGCCACTGTTTTGATTCTCCAGCAATGCAAGACGTCTTGGCGTGACGTCACGAACTGGGGGCGGGACTTTCTGAAAATGCCCAATTCGCAGCTCAATTTTTTGCAGATTTTGGACACTTTAAGTCATTTTCATTGGTGTTTTGCATTTGAATAAAAATATCATACTGCATGTTTTGGGTATTTTAGATGCTATAAAACGTTTTTCTGATGTCAGTTAGGAAACAAAAATGTGATGTCGGTTGTCCTTTAAATACATGTATTATATTTATTTAGTTATTTATTCTATTATCTAGCCCGGTAGTCGAGTGGTTAGCACACCGGCTTCACAGTGCAGAGGTCGCCGGTTCGCATCCCGGTCCGGCCTCCCTGTGTGGAGTTTGCATGTTCTCCCCGGACCCGCGTGGGTTTTCTCCGGGTCCTCCGGTTTCCTCCCACACTCCAAAAACATGCATGGCAGGCAGATTGACCACTCCAAATTGTCCCTAGGTGTGAGTGTGAGAGTGACTGTTGTATGTCTTTGTGTGCCCGAAGACAGCTGAGATAGGCTCCAGCAACCCCCGCGACCCTAATGAGGAATAAGCGGTACGGAAAATGAGATGAGAGATGAGATTCTATTATCTAGTTGTGGGGGGCAGTGCTCGTGTCATGTCGCTCACGTTTTAGCAGTTAATCTAGCCATAGATGTAAACTTCTTCTTTTCCTTTCGGCTTTTCCCATCAAGGGGTCACCACAGCAAATCAGTGTCCTCCATCTTCAGAGGTTTGATTCACATGTTTGTTTTGGCCAAGCTTTTACGTTGGATGCCCTTCCTGACACAAGCCTCTGTATTTATCCGGGCTTGGGACCTCTGAAGATGGAGGACGCTGATTCGCTGAAGGGAAACGCTGAAAGGAAAAGATCTGAAATCCATTTATATCCTATAGTCAAACATTATGTTTCAAGAGGGTTCTGTGCTGTTTTTTTTGTTTTTAATTGCCTTTGGGGGCTTGCTGCGTTTGAGTGCAAGTCCCAACAGGGCTGGAGAGGGAATGAAGGAGAACAGATACGGATCATGTCACTTTCTCAACACCACAGAGCGTCAACGAAAACAAGAACAGCAGTATATTGTGACTGAAGCACCGGGCCAGAAAGACATGAATGTCTCAGGCTGTGGTGTTAACGCTTTCTTTTATAAGCAGAGATGATGATTTTGATGACGATGACAAAACAAGATAATATTACTTAAGAAACGCATTACGTTATTAAAACTGCAAATTCCCCCATTGTGGGACTATTTAAAGCTTTCTGATTCTGATGTCACTTTATAAAAATGCCATTTCCCCCACATAATTTACAAAATATTTTCTCCTCACACAATGACATAGATAAAATGGTCCAAGTTCATTGCACGTATAATAATCTTGTCTAATGTAATCGATTTGGTGCGTATGGATCGGTTGCGGCCGCCTGAGGGGAGTCGCCGGAAAAGGTGGTGGGCAGGGTGCGGAGGGTCCAGTAGGATTTTCCGTGTCCTCGTCTTGATTGTTGCAGTGTGCAAGTCCCTTTTTTAAATACTTCTTAAACGTGTTTACATTTTTTTGCGGACAAAAATGAAAATATTCATTCTTAGACTAACGATATCCCTGGCCTCTAAAACCGAAGGAACAATTGTGGACACCAAAAGCTAAAACAAAAAACTAAATAAATAGTCTCTTTCACTCTTTATTCTGACACCAAGTTAAAGATCAGATTCATGATCTACTGTACATCAACATTGCTTTCGAATTTGTTTATTAGTTTAGATTTTTTTTCATAAAAAAAAAATCAATAGCCAAAAGGAAGAAAATAGTCAAGGATTTACCACGCGTACTGTACAGAAAGAGATGTGGCCAATGGCAGGGTAGCAATTTGTTGGAAAGCTTTTTCCAAGTGGAAGGCTAGGCCCAAGAGACCGATCTGCAGTTTTGCCTTTTAATCATCGAGAGTGGTCATAAATTTTGGTCTTTAGTGTTACCTTGTGGACAGTCATGGATGCTTATTTCTTTTTTTTGTTGTAATCACAATAAAAATTATTGCATCACTTTTGTCTTCTGTGTCTCAAGATGGGAATGAAGTGATGAAAAGAATGAAAAAGACACTGACCTGGAATTCATCCTTGCACGGAGCTTCTTGGCCTTCTTGCGGGCCTTTTGCCTCTCTTCGTTATCCTTTACACTCTCAGAAGAAACGGAGCTGTCAGTCATGATGTCCACAATGTATTTCTTTAACGAAAGATGCTCCTAAAAATAGTGGAATACAAGTGGAATAAATTTAGATTTTTTTTAAATAAAACAATTTAGCAATTGCCAACTAACACAAACTATCAATTGTTTTTGTTTTCTATTCAGTTTACATAAAAATAAAATAAAAGTTAGGTTAAAAGAAGAGAGCCAACACGGATTTGACTCGTGTAAATATTCCTGTGAAACATATGAATGTAAAACTATTGCATTCTGTAATTACAGTCCAGGCCCCAACCCATGAACATGCTTTTAGGCGAGAGGAGTCGCTTTAACCATTTTTGTATTTCCATCAAGTCATTATGTTGTTATCCATCACACCTGAGGATAGGCCGCACACATAAAAGGACTCCCATTGAGATGCCTCTGTGTGGGCTCCCATGGCCTTTGGTGACAAGTGTTGGTGCACCTGCATGTTAAATGGAGTGGAATGTAATACAGTTGTCATAATTAGTTAAAGGTTGTGAAAAAAGCTAATTTCCAAAATACAATTGCTTCTGAAAGATGATTAAATTGAGATTGTTTGGATCAGCTTATGGGAATAATTGTAAAGTAACGATCAGTGTATTAATAAAGTGGTAGATTTGAAATATTTGTATGTGATGAGACAGTCTTTGTTGGAACTACTGTTCTAGGTGAATTTGTTGATGCACATTGATACAGCTTGATGCGAAACACATTAACTCATTCACTGCCAGTGACAGTGTGGACAAATGTGTCCATTGCAGTGCCGGGGTGTTTGTCATTTTCACTCAAATTCCAGGACCCACAGAATATGGTGTTTTAGGACTACATAAACATTCAATGCAGCATAAGAAACTTTCATCAGAAAAAAAAAGAGTTATTCTCTAAATTATATAGGTGTGGAGTTATATGAGCTTGAAATGAGGGCGGCTGTCCAAAATACAATGTAAGACATACATATTGGTTTATATATAGCGCTTTAACAACAGCTGGAGCTGGAACAAGGCGGTAACATAAAAAAAAGGGAAAATCTGCCGCCTTGTAGAAGGGAAGAACATCGCCAGAGGCCATGGCCGGCGCTTTATCAGCACCCAAACAAGAAAAAACAAAACCCAAACAAATTGGGCATGGCACTCTACGTCATATTTTCAATTTCTGAATACATTCGTAAATGGCAGTGAATGAGTTAATAAAGCGTTATACAGTATTTGAAATATTTTTATGTGATGAGACAGTCTCTTTTGAAACTCCTGTTCTGGGTGAATTTATTGATCCCTATACAAAACATCACAATTATTATAGATTATGCCTAAACAGGATTACAGTTATTAAAAAAACAGAACGAAAAAATTTACATTGACAATGGGATGAGTGTACGCTGGCGCGTGTGGCTGCCTCTGCTCACCCGCAGAAAAAAAAATTCTGTGACTGTAAAGTGTCCTTGAGAGTTTTGAAAGGCACTTATAAATGAAATGTATTATTATTATTATTATTATTATTATTATTATTATTATTATAATTGTTAAAGTCTCCTCTCACCACTATTTTTCACCATCTGTTTCTTCATACAGGTCAGTCATGTCCCATAACCATCGATGTGATCTCACATGCGGTCCGTAAACTCTGTGAGAGGCTATCCCATGAGCTTGCAACTCACCTAATGGAACCGTTTCAATAATGCAACCGGAACATTTGTCTAAAATACATCCTAACGGTAAACTGAAATATTATACTGCTGCATAAGGGAAAATGTTGACAGGCAGCTGTAGATGCTTTAGCAAATACAGATACGGTTATTACAAAAAAAGATTTAGGATAAACTCTGTGGCTCGTAGAATGTTTGAGGCAGTCAAATATGGTGACAGACTGTGTCTGCCATGGAACCATTGTCACTAAATAGCAAATACACCAGCCCGAGGGCTGCGTGGCGGCATAATATCGCGTATTGCCTCTGGTGGGAGAAACACGACCCGCCTCTAAACATCCCTCCCTTTCTCTGACATGGTCAGAGCTATCATAGATCTCAAAGGGAGCCCTCACAAATATATATTCTATGGGATATGTTCACCCAGTGCCTCTTGTGTCGCTCACAAAAGGCCCAAGCGGGTAGCTTTCCATTTGGCGTTGAGCAAACAGCTGAATTTCATGTCAGCGACTAGACGATAAGTGATGAGGACAATGGATGGTGTTACAGTCTACGGTGGTTCGCATGACATTATTTTGGATCAAACTACGTCCTTTGGATGACATTTCAGCATGGACATGTCATAAGTACAAATCTGACACCAATGTTTTAACTGAAACTTTTTCCTTTCTTGAGAAAGGCAATTTCAGCACTGGAAAGGTGTCGAGTGTCAGATTTCAAAACAGCACGAGGGGAGTGAGAGGGAGACTTCAGCTGGCAGTCTTGATATTTCAGCAAGGTTCTCAATTTAGGGGGCCATAGAAAGAGCGCCGAACAGACCTCCTGGACTTATCGGATCCTTTGGGAGATCAGATCACTTCTTTGCAGCCTTGTCCCCCCCCCCCCCATCCCCATGTTGGACAACCCTACCAAGAGTACGCAGTGTATAAAGACGATCAATAAATATGGCATCTGACTAAAGCAATTTGGAAGCACATTAAACTGGGGCTGGGGAGAAGCGGGGGGAAAATGTCAGACAAGCCTACATTAAAACCAAGGTATCACATTAAACCATCCAGGTAATGATTGATAAAACTGATTCATTATTCAATATATTTGTTTCCATTATGGCCTGCTGCTAATCCTTGAATTTTCACTTTAATTCATGAGCCTCTGGAGGAGACAAAATATAAAGACATAATTCATTGGCATCAGCTTGTGTGGGAAAACCACTACGTGACCTTCTGCTCAGAGGAGCCAACCGTCTTCATTTCAATTCAAAATATTTCATGACAGAGAGCGTTATAATAATAATAATACATTACATTTCAAGCGCCTTTCAAAAGTCTCAAGGTCACTTTACAGTTACAGGATACGTTTTGGAGTCAAAGTCTTCAAATGAGCTAGCAGCGGAAGGATTTAAATAGTTGAGACAAAAATTAGGTTTGAAATAAATAATCTGAGCCGCCACTTTGGAGTTCACCTGTTCATCTTAATTCACTTTAACGTATGAAGAGAGGGAAAAAAAGTAAATAAAAAATTCCACCTGTCAGTAGTTATACAGACACACAAGCCAAAATAACCTACAAGCCTTTAACATGTCCTTTAGAAGGGCGCTTCTAAACGAAATTTATTATTATTATTATATTATTATTATTATTTAATTTCCTCATTGTGGGACGATTAAAGGTTTTCTGATTCTGAAAGGACAAACTTCCATAAAGGATTTAAACATGCATTCAAATTAATGAAGTGCTTATATATGTATTTTAGTGTAATCCTTCCAAAAGTGCTTTTGCAATAACTTTTTACACAATGCTCTTGTAATCTGTGATTATGCAACCAGGTACCCAGATGTTTACCCATTACGTTCTATGCATGTGAAACATGTAGTCCGATGTTTGGTTGAGTTATTCTCGAGAACAGGCATACCTAAAGAGATATTAACAGACCAAGGTACAAACTTTATGTATCACCTGATGAAAAGCCTTTATAGCCAGCTTGGAGTTAAAGGAATAAGAACCACTCCTTACCATCCTGAAACCGATGGTCTGGTTGAAAGATTTAATAGGACATTAAAACAAATGCTGAGGAGGAAGAATAGGGACAAAGGACAACCTGGAGAGCAGTGTTACCTGGGGTCTGCCGAAAACTGATATCAACTTCAAATAAAGAAAACTCACAATACCCTTCCTGCATCTGGCTGAGTGAACTTTTATCAACTTTCCACCTGCTTGCTGTCTCGCCGCACGACATATTCATATTCATAATTCTATGTCAAAGGGCTATTTGTCACTTTTCACTTTCTCTTGTCAAAATGTTTTTTCTTCTTTTTACATTTTTCCACAAGTTTAATTTGTATTTAACCGTTATTGTTATCATCACAATTAATTCGATTTATAGCTCCTAAAACAGGGATCGGGAACACATGGCTCTTTTGATGATTGTATCTGGCTCGCCAATAAAATTAAATACATACGTACATATTGTCGCTTTTTCACTGTTCATTTCCCGTTTGGGCGGCAGTTTGCGAAAAGCGCAATTTTGATTGGATGATACTGACCTGGTGGGCGTTGATGTGGAAACATGTAAACGGCCCTTTTTAAATAAGCGTGACGAGTACAAAAAAAATGACGACTGTCGTACACTTCAGGTTGAATGGACTAAATGATTCACCTTTGTGGAGAGAAAAGGTTCTGCCGTGATTCTAATTTGCAATGAAACAATACCATGAATGAAACAGTTGAATATCAGTGGCATTTTGACAAGCCCCATGCTAACGTAGCATCAATATACTTCTGTGAGAGACAACAGAAAGCTAGCGTGAAAGCTAATGAGCAGTGTGCAGGCTAGCTAGCAGTAACTTCGCCTATGGACCCGGCAAGTTGACATTCATTCCGATCCGTTTGGCTGGATTTTTTTTTTACCAATCATAAGGCACGGAAAAATAGTCATATTCATGGTGAGTATTATCACCAAGTTATTTTAAATAATACAGTCTGACATTTTGTTGAAACCACGTGCGTGGGGTGTGTGTATGTGTGTGGTTCTCAATGAAAAACGTTTCTAAATATTTTACTTTTATGCCTTCCTTAGTCAAAAAGGTTCCCGACCTGTCCTAAAAGATGACCTGTGTTCGCTCTACAATTGGGGAAATGTGTCAATTAAAAAAAAGGCTCATTAACGTGATTTTGATTGGCCATTTTCTCACTTACTGAACCGTCAAGTGGAACAAACTGACTTCCGCTAAAATGAAAAATACCCCAGAGGAAGAGCGGTGTCCATATCAATTATTCTCACAAGAGAGCGTGGAAGAAAAGCTTTGAATGAAAGAGCTGGTGGGGCCAAAGGTGCTGCATATAGCACCAACAGTTGTCAACCTCACAATGAACGGAGTTGAAAACCCAATCTCATATTGCAGCCTGAGAGGTTGACTTGCATTGATGGTCTGCCTTCTCATGGAAAGCGTTCAATTGCGACTCCCCTGCCCAAAACAAAACAGTGCGATGAGGTGATGTCACCCCTCCACTGGAGCACTGAACCCTGACTGCGTACATTTCAAGGCCCATTTGCAATCGCACAAAGTGAGGGGTTGTTATATAAACAATAATAACGGTGCTATAAAAGACATTCATCGGTTTCTTTGTCCTCTTATGCAACCCGACCGAGCGGCATTATTTCGTAGAATAAACGTCCGTGTCATCGGCAGGATGATACGCACCACTTCTTCGTCGGACAGTTCCCGTCCCTGGATGCTGCTACTGTCTCGCACGGCCTGTTGGTGCCTCTTGCCCTTGGTGTGGCTGAACAGGTGCACCTCCGAGGAGATCTGCAAACACAAGCATAGTGGTCAGAGGTCACTATCGACACAATTGAAACGGAGGCAGGAAGGGGTCATCAGAGCCCCATGGGATACTGGTGAAATGATACACCCGCTTGGTTGTTTTTGTGCCAATAGGGCATGACCTACGCCTGCTGAACCTCTCAGGTAAAACCAGAGCAATGAACTTAGGTTTGTTCCACAAGACAATTAACTTATTCGCTGCCATTCCTACATTTATTCCGGAATTGAAAAGTGTGACGATGCATGTGACAGCAAAGTTAGTACGTATTTGGAGTTTCTTATATGTCTATCATTATGTTATTTTATTTTTTTACTTCAAGAAGGCGCCACGAGAGTGGCTGTCTTTACAGCAGCTCCTGTATTGTTTTTGCTATTGTGGATAGTAAATTTTTCCACTGTGAGACAAATAAATGTTCATCTAATCTAATCATATAAAATCCCAAGAAGACCAAATGAGAGTCTCCTGTCTAATGAAATGTACGTACCACAACAGCGCACAGTGAACACTGTTTCTTGCGCTCGTATGGCGTTAGTTTGGGGGCGTAGTCCGTGTTCGCGTGTCGGCCGCTGCTGAGCTCAGCCGCCTTTTCCTTCCGCTGCTCCATTTGCTCCATATGCCTACGGCTGCTCTCGTCATGCTGTGGAAAAGCAAACAGAAAGCAAAGGGGTCAGTTGGGAAAAGGGGGGTCTTTGAATGGTGTCTATTGGAGAGGCAAGGTGAGCCTTGTCTCAATTTACCTTCATTTGAATTTTCTTCTGCAGTTCTTCCATAGCCTCCTGTTGAGCCGCACTAAGAGCGGCCAGACGCTCCTCTCGATCTCTGCAGACAATATAGAAAGCAGGTTTATAAAGAAGTGAATATACGACTGGGCAATAAATTAACCTTTATTTCAGTCAAGGTAGATTTTAAAAATATGGTTAAGAGTATAGTGGAGAGACAGAGAAGAGCACATAAGTAAACTTAGCGATGCGGCCGCCATATTTAGCAACTTTTACAACCTGACTAGTGAGTAATGAGTTTATTCCAGAAAGAAGGAAAGAGACAAAACGAGTGCATAGACTTTGTTATTAAACAGAGAAAAGATCATTTGACAACAGTGTGATGTACCGGTAGTTTTATATTTCATTTCAACATTGAAAATTAGATTTACAGTAATCCCTCGTTTTTCGCGGTTAATGGGGACCAGGATCACCCGCAATAGATGAAAATCCGGGAAGTACAGTGATATACGGTAAAGTCTCGTTATATCGATATCGGATATATCGATAGTCCCGGTTATATCGATACTATTTCTATGCACGCACGGAGAAAATTACATGCAAACAGGGTCGGATATATCGATAGTCCCGGTTATATCGATATTTTTTCGGACTCCCTTGAATATCGATATAACGAGACTTTACTGTAATAATAACCCACGTGATAAGACAGAGGGGGGTGCTGGGCGGGGATGCACAGCCAATCCACATGGCTGTAAATTATGGGATATCATGCTCTCATTGGGTGACGTCAGCACTGGGAACCAATCAAGATACAGCCATGTACGTCTGTGTAAGCTCTCTGTCGTACAGGAGTGGTCCATCAATCTACATATATCCATTTGGGATACATATATAGGGCCAGAGCTACCAGCACAACTTTTAGTTTGTTTGCAAAGCTTTTCGGATGAGGAGAGACACCTTCAAAGAAGTAGAGATGACGGCTGAAGAAACCTTTTCACCTCCAACCATGTCCAAAACCTTTGAGTCATTCTACATTTTTTTTTTTAAATTCTGAATGTTTTTTTTCCCCGAAAAAAAAATCTGAGATGCACAGAAACCGCGACAACTGAACCGCGAAGTAGTGAGGGATCACTGTATATACAATATGTTTTGATAAAAGCTATATTCTGGTATTTGTATTAATATTAAAACTACAAACTTAATTACCATCATGTAATTACCATTGCAATTTCCATAATGGCAACACTACATTGAGAAATGCGAACCTTGCTCTCTCCCGTGCTGCATCCTCTCTTGCTTTTTCTTTTTCCTGCCGCTGTTGTTCAATACGAGCCTCCTGCTCCTTGCGCCGCATCAACAGCTCCTCCACGCGTGCCTGCCGCTCAGCTTCGAGGGCTCGTTTACGTTCCTACCAAAGAAGAAAAGCAGGCTGTGAACAAAGATGAAAGACACTAACTATGTGAATGTTCATCGCCGCACCTGCACAGCTTCATCTCTGGCCTGCTTCTCCTCCTGCCTCCTCTGCCTATCCTCCTGGAGCTCATTAAGGCGTTGCTCATATTCATTTAATTTTGCCAGGGCATCGTGTCTCTTGTTCTGGGCTTCAAGAGTATTGATGAATGCTATTTCATTTACCTGCATGGTCAAACATACAATTACCATGTCATAAATAAGGCTCCAAAGCAACGTTTCTTAATATGGACTCGGTTATGGTTAATTGCTCCACTTACCTTGGCCTCTTCTTCTTGAGCTTTCTTCACAATGGCCTGGAGTTGCAGCTCTCGTTTTAACTCTGCATGCAACAACTTTTCCTCCATCATCTTCCTCCGTTGTTCCAACAACTCTTCCTTCCATTTCCTAACCTCCTTTTCCTGTACAAATCGCAAATCAAGAGTTATACGAATTCAAGAATTGCAGGGATGTATCTGGGAAATTTAAATAGTGTCTGAAAAGGGGGCCAAATTCTAAAATCGATGGGCCCGATTTAATAGATTGCCAAAGTACACAAAACTGATTGAAATAAACCAAATACACTCATTGGAGCATCTTATTTCTAAATTGCAAACAAAAAAACATTACTTGACTAAAATCTCTTTTTCTCATACATAAACAATTTGGATTGGATTGCATTGGATTTGCCTTTATTAGTTTAATTTGAGTAAAATGTAATCATACATAAACTTTTTCTATTTTCTTTACTTACTATACAATCAATCCTGTGCTATTTTGATATTCGACTGTATTACACAGAAGGAAGATTAAGAGAACAGACATCACAATATTTCTTACTAGTGTCTATTTTAACAGATTTCTTTGCTTTGAAGATTTCCAATGTTATACAACAGCTCTAAAATCATTCCCATTAACCACTAAATTCGGATCATTAACAGCAGTTTGCTGCAACAAATTGTCAGTACCCTCCGCAGACTTAAAAAACAAGACTGTTTGTTTGCTGCCTTTTTTTAATGCCTTTTTTAATGTCTTTTAGTGTACTCTTGTTCTCACTCTCCATATTGCAAACATCCACTATGTTCAATGTAAATACTGCAATGCCCCAATGGGTAATTGTATATTCGATTATCACTTTCGGCAGATCACGGAAAAGCCCGAAATATCCTATGCCAAGACTTTGGAACGCACTGTAACAAATGCAAGGTAATTATGGCTGGATATTGGTAAGGCAAGATGGTGGACGACCAAAGTTAAATCCTGTGAAGGAAAACAGTTTTCAATTGCTGCTTAACTAAGGTTATTTATTTAGCTATTTTAACAGAAGTCTGTCATGTAGCAATATGCGCCAATCATAATAGATTTGCGCCGGTGCTGGCGCAGTGCAGTTGCAAAGTTGCGCCAGTGGGTGTCAAAATGCGTAAATGGCGCAAGGGCGCAGCCCAGATGCATCCCTGGAAATTGTATTTTAGGCTCAATTTCCAGTACAGTGAGGAAAGAAATTTTAAATATTAAAAATGTTTTGATAAAATCGTAAAACTGCTCTTACACCGAGACCCATTATGAAACATTTTCATGACTGAACATTGGATTTGCCTTTATTAGTCTCGCAGTGGAGAAATTTACATTTCACAGCAGCAAAGTGATGAAAGGAAAAAATAGAAAAACAAAATACACAAGCTCACCCTTTCCAAAAGCTTCTGCAGTTTGAGTGTCTTTTCCTCTCGCAATTTGTCCCGCAGCTGCTGAGCCTTCAGCTGTTTCTCTTCATGTTTCTTCTTCGACTCTGCAATCGTCCTGTCCGATATATGATCATAAATCCTTCAGGTTTTAGTTCACAGATCTTGACAATAGCCTTAGAGTAAGATAAATCACATCACAGGACTTATTGTTGAGGGTCCTCGGATGCTAGCCTAACAGTGAACAGTCATTTTGGCCTTTATACACTGTTTGCTAAGTTAGATCAGTTTTTATTTTACTTAACTTGATACAAAGTCAATATGTGAGGACACGCGCACCTTTTGCGTGATGGCGAGGACAATTTTTCATGCATATGGATCCCATGTCCAGGAGGTCGAGCCGGCTCTTCCTCCACCATGTCACCCCATGAAGTATTCTGACGCCAAGCCTCCCTCGCTTCAAACGATGAGTAAAGAAAATATTTGTGGTGTCAGACATCTTCAACCAATTTACAACTGAAGCTGACACATGGAAATCCATACCGTCGTAGTCTGCCAACATTTCACTCCATTCCATATTGGGCCCACATCCTCCATTTGTCATGCCAGCCTGAAAGAGGATGTAACAGAAAGCAAGAATACGGTTCAGAGGAACTAAATCCACTTTTCAGAGATTAAAATGTGCCCATTTTTCTAACCGGGAAGTCATTTTCGTTGACGGTCTCAAGATCATTGTTCTCTGCTTGAATCTCTCTGGTCAGCTGCTCTTCTTCTGCGATGGCACTGGCAATTGCTTCTTCATTAGCCTTCTCTAGTCGATCTGCAAGCTCTTCTTTCTTTGCCAAGACCTCTGCCATGGATTGAGGCTGGACACATGATGTAGGGGTCATCATATACAAGCTGACATATATAAAATAATTTGACAATTAAAATACTAGCTGCATGGCTAAATGTATCTATTGGTATGGGATTCATAACAAAGGAAGATCGTATCAATCTCATTACACTTTGAATGATGAGAGGGGCGGTCACAAAAAAAAATCACAGGTGGGGAAGCATTCCACTGTCATGCAGAGCACATTTACAGTGAGGATGCAAGAGATGGTGGAAAGCGGCAAGCTACTTGGCTTTTATGAGCATTAAAAAGTGGGTATGAATATGAAACGCATATAAACGTGGCCACCCCAAGAAAGACAAATTGCTCTTTAAAATGGGTAGACCAACTTAAATGAGAACCACTGTGTAATTCATTCACTGCCAGACAATGTGCAAAATGCATATACTCCGGTGTCAGGGTTTTTGTCATTGTCACTCAAATTCCAGGAGCCACAAAATAATGAGTTTTAAGACTACATAAACATTCAATGGAGCGGAAGAAATCTCATCAAAAAAGGTAATTCCGAAATTATATGGGTCTGGAGTTGAGCTTGAAATGAGGGCAACTGTCCAAAATACAATGCATTACATTTATATTTGTTTATATAGCGCTTTAACAGCAGCTGAAGGTGGAACAAAACTGAAACATGGAAAAAGTGGAAATGCTGCCCCCTTGTGGAAAAAAAAAAACATTGGCAGAGGCAATGGCCAGCGCTTTATCAGCACCCAAAAAAGAAAAAACAAAACCCGAACAAATTTGGGAATGGCACTATGTCATATTTTCAATTCCCGAATAAATTCAGGAATGGCAGTGAATGAATTAATGGTTAATCACAACACCCATTTTATGCTTGTTAAACTGTGCGCACATTTGACCAGATCCACTGAAGAAATATTTTGGGTGAACAGACCACTCACGACAAATCAAAACAAAAAACATCTATTCACAGCTATTCTTCAGTTAATAGTGCTAAAACAACATTATACAGAGCAATGGAATCTTGCCGACACATTTGGTTAAGGGGGACTGCTTCAAATCGACTTTGTTTAGGCGGCGAAGCACCCATGAGACCATGGCGGACTCCCCTTGTACCAAACCCAAGTCCACCCCTCCGTCTGCTCCTCCATCATTCAGCACTCACAGTGGAAAGCTCTGTGGGGTCCAACACACTCTCCAGTTTCACCGCATCCATGGGAGTCTCAGCCTGTTGTGGAGCAGATGTGGTCATGCCCTGCAACGCGCCCCCCTCAGCCACACTGTCCTCCACGGCCAAGGGTCCGGTGAGCCCATCCGTCTGAGGTCGCTCTAAGGATGCAGAGTGGGCGGGGACTGATATGTCTGCTGGTGGGGCTGAAGCTGAACACAAGGTGGGCTGTGGGGCTGGGGAAGGGGTGATATCAGCTATAGTGGGAGGCACGTCGTTGCTGGGCGCGTCAACACCCAAGTGCCCAGAGTCTTGTGCATTCTCTGCTGGGGGCTGCACCGACAGTCACAAACAGACATACACAGGCAGATGCAAGCTCCATTAAAAACATGCATTTCACCAAAGCAGTAACAAAAACACAAATCATGCAGGGAATCTTGCTACTGACATGCCATCAATACCCAATTCTGATCCAATCATGAAGATGGGGAAGAATTGGATTTTAAAAACAAATGATGAATAGGTGAATTTATGTGTTAATTGTGAATTTCTTGTGTGGAAGCAGATTTGAAGCCACTGAAAGTAATCGATTGAAAGCTATGTGTTTCTGAATATCATCAGTCCAAGAACAAAAAAAGCAATGTAGATGGTAATACACTTTCATATTTCTATACAGACGCTCCCCATCTTACGAACGAGATACGTTCCGAGCGGTCGTTCGTAAGATGAATTTTCTCGTAATTTGCTTCAGTGCTATATTTTGTACGGAATGTATGTAAGTCCAACACTGAACGGCGAAGTATAAACCACAGACGCTGTAACTGTCGTCAAATAAATTCAAACCTGCTGTAGTACGACGACATATATCCTTGGGTCTTTAGGGAGCCATTACGAAAGCTGCTGGCATGTAATTACTAAATTACGTGCCAGCAGCCATTACTTTTTGTGATGCATCGCGTCCTCCTGGAGCATCAACTGGGAAGAAGGCTCACATACTCTACGCAGCAATTGTAAGC
Organism: Hippocampus bargibanti; assembly: GCF_051943395.1. Lineage (NCBI taxonomy): Eukaryota > Metazoa > Chordata > Actinopteri > Syngnathiformes > Syngnathidae > Hippocampus > Hippocampus bargibanti. The sequence continues at coordinate 7,836,085 of NC_142738.1, read as the reverse complement.
GAGCTCGGCAGATCGGTGCCTTAACTCGTTGTAAACACTTCATTGGTCAGCCATGGTGTCCGTCGCGTAAACATCCAGCCCTTGAAACCTGTGTGCGTGAAGCGTAGTACGCAGCCAATCGCAAGCGAGCTCGGCCAGATAAAGGTGCGCAATACAAAATCTAACTTACAGCATCTCTGTCTGAACACTTTTCAACATACTGTACCTGCAAAAATGATCGTCTGTAGCATTTTTCGTAATTCAAATGTTCGTAAACTGGGGAGCGTCTGTACCCTTTCATATTTTAATACTCATCGAGAATAATAGATATTACTCCATGAATAATGAGAGGCATTTTTGATGTAGTAGACCAAAGTACCTCCACTGTATCCCCACAGACTGGATGTTTATCTTTCTCTGATATATCCTGGAGTGTCGGGACTTTCTTCTCTGAGTCCAACTGGGTTGCGTCCCCATTAGTGGGGCAGTGGGGACGGGTGGGATGCTCTTCTTGTGGCAGCACGCGTGACTGATTCTTGGTGCTGTCATGCTTTGGGGCGACGTGAGTGGCCAATACCGGACTGACCTTGGCAATCATGGTGGCAGAACGAGGCTTGGCCGCACGACCTCGTTGGACAGTTTCCCAGCCTTCGGAATCTTTTTTGCCTGGATATTAAAAAAACATTATTTGTTTTGCCCAATTGTCATGCTTTGTTCTGGGTTTGTGCGGTGAAAGATGTCTTACTTGGCTTTTCAATAGAAGAAGTCATTAGCTGAGTAGAACTTGGGGCAGACTGGGTACATTTCACTCGGTCTGCCCAACTGGGGCCTGTAAGGGATAGCCGGGCTGCGGCCAGTGCGGGTGTCGGCGCACTAGATAAGACATCCACAATATACAACAAATTAACTAATTCACTGCCATTCCCGAATTTATTCGGGAACTGAAAAGAATGACGTTGAGCGCCATTCACAAATTTGCTCTGGTTTTGTTTTTTCTTGATGGGGTGCTGATAAAGCGCTGGCCATGGCCTCAGGCAATGTTTTTTTCCCATCCACAAAGGGGCAGCATTTCCCTTTTTTCCATGTTTGCACTTTTTTCCAGCTTCAGCTGTTGTTAAAGCACTATAAAAACCAATACGTATGTCCTGCAATGTATTTTGGAGAGCCGCCCTCATTTCAAACACAGATAACTCCAGACCCATATCATTCAGGAATTAACTTTTTCTCTGATGAAAGAAGAAAGTCTAAGGCTTCTTACGCTGTATTGAATGTTTATGTAGTTCTAAAACTCAATATTCTGTGGGTCCTGGAATTTGAGTGACAATGACAAAAACCCTGGCACTGGAGTGGACAGATCTTTGCATGTCTGGCAGTAAATGAGTTAATTTAAAATTAAATAAACGTAAAAATGCAGCGACAGAATATTTACCGCTTTTTACTAATAATACCAACCCGAGTGTTAAATGTAAGCATAATTATCTTTATGCAATCAATATTGGTGCATATTATTATTTTTAGTTTGTGGAGATGTAATATATTATATAGTGTAATATTAACACAAATAATTCTATGTAACAATAATAATATTAATAATAATAATCATCATCATCAAAATAATAATACTTTTCTTTTTTAAGTACCTTTCACAACTCTCAAGGAAGGTCTAGCACAGTGGACACTAAAATTTGGTAATGCCCAGTGGAAAAAAGGTTTAAAGGGAAAAAAAAAGGTTTACCCAAAATTTAGGGCACGACGTGCACTCGGAGAGGAAACCATTCTGTCTGCAGAGGCATTAGGCACCACGTGACGTCCTGGGGACATTTTACGCAGTTCCCAGGCTAAAGAGGTAGGCCTGTAAATTAAAAGCAGTGGCTGTGAATCAACACAAATAAATATTGACAAAGATATATAGCAACAGTATAAACGTTGATAACGATAGATTGAAATGTCCAAGTGGATACAAACAATGCAACGGTTTCTATGATAAAGAGAATTCAATAAACTCGTGGATCTTTTTGAAACGGAGCCAGGGTCATTGATCTTTTGTTGGTGCCTGAAAGCCAATGAGCAGACAACAGGACTTTGTGGTCACGGTTCGACCTTGAAAAGGGGTGGTGGGGTTGGAGAGGTGACGGTAAACAAACAGGAAATGAATGAGGGCAAAAGACAAAGAGTTCACCTGTTCTGGGCATCGGTTTTCTCTAGCTTCTCCTGGAGTTGAATCCAGTCGATGAGCGCTTTGAAATCACGCACGTAATTGTCCAACATCATCAAGACCTCCTGAGAAAAAATAATTAGATAAAATTAGATAAGAAATCCTTTAATAATAATAAAAACAATAAAAATATTATATATATATATATATATATATATATATATATATATATATATATATATATATATATATATATATATATATATATATATACACACACACACACACACACACACACACACACACACACACACACACACACACACACACACACACACACTATACATATGTACACAGTAAAGTCTCGTTATATCGATATTCTCAGGAGTCGGAAAAAATATAATATAACTGGACTATCGATATATCCGATCCTGCGGCATGTACATTTTCTCCTTGCATTCATAGAAATAGTATCGTAATAAGCAGTACAATCGATATAACCGATATAACGAGACTTTACTGTGTGTGTGTGTGTGTGTGTGTGTATATATATATATATATATATATATATATATATATATATATATATATATATATATATATATATATATATATATATATATATCTATCAGCACAACTTTAGTTTGTTGACGAAGCTTTTCAGATGAGGAGCAAAACGTCTGAAGAAACCTTTTCATCGATGGACCAGTGCTGTACGACTGAGAGCTTACACAGACAAAAGAGAGCAGGTACATTATTGATAGGGAATTGCTCTTATCCGCACTTTTTTTTTAGATGTCCCGGAGGACAGCTGTCCCACTATAGCCACAAACAGCACCCCCCCCCCTCCCAGAAGATCTAATGCAAGCAGACAACTGATGGATGGAGATCGTGAAGGGAATGGTAATTGAGGGTAAAGCTTCGCAGTGCTTTTAGTTAATAGACAAGTCAGGCCTGTGAAAAATGCATCTAGCATCCAGCAGCGGCTTCGATGATTGGAACAGAATGACAAAGACCGCCTCTGTAGCTCGAAGCTCACTTGGTAATCACGGCCGAGCCGGTCCTCTGACGGACACAGTCCACAGCGAATGGAGGCATCGTAAAGTGGCTTTTAGCATGTTAACAGGCACACTTACCTAAGTACAACCCCTCACATAACATTTCACAACGAATGACAACATGTTTAACCTCCGAGAGGCCTTGCCATTAGGCAGGTCAGTAAAAGCCAGTGGTCCATACAGACACACAAAACAAATGGATCATTTAGTTTTTTGGGGGGTTGGGCTTCATTTAGAGAATACATTCATAAAAATATACACGCACTGGCCCAACATTAAAGGACAACCGGCGTCACCCCAAGACGTCTTTTGCCTTGCTGGAGAATCAAAACAATGGCTTCAGATTCGGAGAATATGCTTTCTTGTTACTCATCCAGTTATGAATATGATTCAAATAGTTCTGAAGAGGAAAGCATACATGTTTGCAATCGATTAAAGCATTTATTCCGTGCCATTTTGAGGCAATAGGGGGGGGGAAATGTCGCACTAAAAAAGAGGCAGAAAATGGCGACAAAGCTCCGTGGAAGGAATTAATCAGCCTGTGGAAGCGGGCTGATTAATTCCTTACTTTGTACTTTCTTCTGCCTCTTTTTGGTGCAACACGAAGTTTTCAGACCAAACAAGTACAGCAAAATGCATTGACGTGATGGAAGGACTGCTACAATGTGTCTTTTTTTCGGTCAGGGGCGTTCCTTCAGTGACGTAGGGTGAGGACTCGTGATCACCTCAAAAACAAGACTTGCAGAATATTCAGCGCGAGTCTTAAAACTAAATATCGCTATATGCGGTGGAATCTTTGTAGAATACGCTCAGGAGAAGTCATTTGAAGCCATTTTACAAATTATGGACACAACTTGTCTGGAGACGTCAGTTGTCCTTTAACTCATTCAGTGCCAGGGTTTTTGTCATTGTCAATCAAATTCCAGGACCCAAAGAATGTTGACTTTTTGGAACTACATAAACATTCAATACAGCGGTAGAATCCTTAGACTCTCTTCTTTCATCAGAAAAAAAAGTTAATTCCTGAATTACATGGGTCTGGAGTTATACAAGGTTGAAATCAGGGCGGCTGTCCAAAATACAATGCAATGCATACACAATGGTTTATATAGCACTTTAGCAATAGCTGAAGCTGGAACAAAGCACTAGTATGGAAAAAAGGTAAAATTATGCCCCCTTGTAGAAGGGAAAAATATTGCCAGCGCTTTATCAGCACCCAAGCAAGAAAAAAAAAGAACTAATTTGGTAATGACGCTCGACGTCATATTTCCAATTCCCGAATAAATTTGTGAATGGCAGTGAATGAGTTAAGAGGTGCTAATTCGTAATCAAATGTTTCAATTTTTGAAAAGAATAAGTGCCAGTTTTATGGACACGGCAATCAAGGTATTAACTCATTCACTGCCAGACGTGCAAAAATGTGTCCACTCCAGTGCCAGGATTTTTGTCATTTTTACTCAAATTCCAGGACCGACAGAAAATTGAGTTTTAGGACTACATAAACATTTAATGCCGCATAAGAAACCTGAGACTCTCTTCTTTCATCAGAAAAAAAGAGTTAATTCCGAAGTCATGTGGCTCTGGAGTTATATGAGGTGCAAGTTAGGGTGGCTGTACAAAAGGCACACGCTGCCCCCTCCTGGGAGGGAAAAGAAAACATTTCCAGAGGTCTGACCAGCGTTTTATCGGTACCTGAGCCAGAAAAAACAAAACTTGAACAAATGTGGGAATGGTGCACCACGACATCTTTTCAATTCGGGAATAAATTCGGGAATGGCAGTGAATGAGTTCAGTACAGTACTATGAATTCATAATGTTGGATTGTAAAACGTTACCACTCATCTAATGATGATCTAAATTGAAATCTCTCACTTGACTGCCCTGTGTAGCACAATCCAGAAAAGACATTTCCAGCAAACAAAAACAACAAATAACTGATCGTTGTACTAAGTTCATCCTGTCTACTTGATATCTAATTTAAAGCAGATTCTTTACTTACAGACAGAACACCTACACTGTCTGTAAGTAAAGAATCTGCTTTAAATTAACAAATAACTGAGTTGCCCTAATTTTTAACAAATTCATTATTCTCTAGTTTTGGACAATTATTTCAATCAATGTAGTTTTAGCAGCGATAATATAACCACCATCCAAGAGGAAGTCTCTTTTTATGGCTTTGATGCTATTAGAAGGGATTTGTCAAGCTGTTTGTGTGAGAACAGCCCACATCGCCATTGGGGGATTGTAGGTGAGTGGGGTCTGTCAGAGAACTCTCATTCAGGATGACTCCATCATTTATCACTTTCCACTGAGCCCAAACTGGGTTGGTTGGGGGCGGAGGGTTATGAAAAGCACCCAGTTCTATATCCACTAGCATTATTGTGTTGTGAAAGCAAAGTTTGAAGGGAAAAAAGCGTTATAGTGAACACACCGCATTGGATCAAGGCTACAGTCGTGACCACGGACAGTTAAAAGAACCATGCTTGGCATAATGCAGCATGGCAGATGATTCAATACAAGACAAGAAGTCAGATGGTCAAGAAACACAGTCTGTCATCAATATTCAGAGCAGGCTGCCAAGGTCCGAGCTCTGTGATAATTCTCTCAGCAGTGTGAGGCCTCTGACAAAAAAGCAGAACTCAAGAAGAATGTGCCAATGCCTCCCTCTAGTGTTCTCAGCCAGGAAAAAAAAATATTAACCCACACTTCATGAAATTCTGCTGTGTAGTACAGTGATACCTTGGCTTATGAACTTAATTGGTTCCCAGACATAGTTTGTAAGGCGAAAAGTGTGTATCCCATTAAACATAATTTTCGACTTTCTAATTTTCTAGGCCTTAAAACTACACAAAATATACCTTATTTTATGTATAATAAAAGGGCTATTGTATTATAATTAAAGAAATAAACTGTACTGTATATTAAAGTGGTTTTATTTACCTTTGTGATGGTCGTTGGCTTAATGGAATGGAGTGGCAGGTTTCATCAGCATTAAACACTTGATGAGGAACATAGCCTTCTTCTTTCACCATCTTGAGGAATGATCCCTTGGAGGTGCTTTCTCTGCGATCATTTTGCCTAGTACCCCATCAATTGTGTTCTGTTTAGCTGGGCTGATAGCATTTTGCATCAAATGTACAGATGACTTGTGCGGGTTATTTGTGAAGCCTGATTGAAGGGATATTTTAACCTTCCAGTCTACACTCTGCCTTTAAACTATCAAAGTTGAAACGAGTCCAAATGTCACTGTTTTCTATCCATTTTCTCACCATTTCACTTTATTTTGTTCACTTTTGTTTGTTTGTTTCAAGCTCTGTCTTCTCCCTTTCGTGTAGGTGTGTGTTTTCTCACTCTCTCTGTGGTCTGCCTGTCTCCTTAATGTTGACCAGCCTCTCCCCCTCACTGCTGCGTTCTTGCCAATCACGTGGCTTTAACCGAAGACTGGGGGCGGGGAATAGAGGACAAAAACAGTTGCCACCATTTTCTTGTTAGTAGAACACAGCTCCGTGTGTATCCCGAAAAATAGTTCGTATACCAAGGTAAAATTTTTATAAATGTAACGTTCGTAAACCGAAAAGTTCGTAACCCAAGGGGTTCGTAAACTGAGGTATCGCTGGATTTGTTTTTATCCAAATGTGCTGACCTTGCATTCCACCACACTTTGATCGGATTCACACGTGACGTAGATCTCATCGACTGCACGGCGCAAGTTGTCAAACAGGAAGGCCCAGTAGCGTGCTCGTAGGTCCACTTTGCGCGGTTGCCGGGCTTTTGTGGGACTTTTCTCTGTCCCCTTTTCTAACAAAGTGCCAGTTGTGCTTTTACACTCCACGCCAGTATTCTGAAATGAAATAACACATCACCGGTTATAAAAGTTGTGACATTCGGTGCATTTGTTCATGTTGTTGTTTTTTTTTTAATTAACTCATTCACGGCCAGACGATAAATGAAAATAAATGAGCTTTCTGGTTGGCTAGCTAGTTATGTAGCTAGTTGTCTATTGGCCAACTATTAGCTGGCTAGCTATGTAGTTGAATAGCTGGATATATTTCTGCTTGGCTGGCTGGTTATCTATCTGGATATCTATTGGCTATCTATTAGCGATCTAGCTAGCTTTCTATCTATTTGAGTTACTTCCAGGTTGAGTGAACGCTGGCGTGTGTGGTTGCCGCTACTCACCCACAGAAAAACTGATCCTGTGACTGTAAAGTAACCTTGAGAGTTTTGAAAGGCGCTTAGAAATGAAATGTATTCTTCTTATTATTATTATTATTACATTGAATTATTTGTGTTAATATTACACTATATAATATAGTGTAATATGCACAAACTAAAAAATTATATGCACCAATATTGATTGCATAAAGATAATTATATTCACATTTAACACTTGTTGGTATTATTGTTAAAAGTGTTATTTTTTCTGTAGTTGGATTTGTTATGTTTATTGAATTTTTAAGTAACACATTCACTGCCAGACGATATGTAAAAATGTGTCAACTCCAGTGCCTGGGTTTTGATCATTTTCACTCCCACAGAATATTGAGTTTTAGGACTACATAAACTTTAAATACAGCTCAAGAAACCTTAGACCCTCTTATTTCATCAGAAACAAATTGTTAATTCCTAAATTAGATGGTTCTGGAGTTATCTGATCTTGAAATTGGGGTAGGTGTACAAAAGGCAAATGCTGATTTCAATTCCCAAATAATTCGGGAATGGCAGTGAATTATTTAACAATAATGTTGCAAAATGTTTTCAATAATTTATCTTGGACTCTTTATAAAATAACATTTATCATCCAATTTTAGATGAAATGCTAGTGAGGACTGTTTTAAGAGTTCAAAGAACAAAATCCCCTCACTTGTGCTTTTTGGCATTCGACTCAGCATGATTCTGATTAATCTTGGTTTTACTCCCTGGAGCTTTCAACTATCTTTGTGACTGCTTTATTTCCTGTATATGGTAGCTGTACAAGTTAAGGGCTTTGTTACAGCTTCAGCTGTTGTTAAAGCGCTATATAAATCAATATGTATTGGATTCTATTGTATAGTAAAATGCAGTAAGTCATTACAATTTCTATTTGGTGCCCTCTAGAGGCGATAGATCAAACACTCACCTGTTTTTTATTCCTTAGCTGCCCAGAATGAGTCCTTTGGGCTCTTGAGCTGCCAGTGGTGTGACTTTTGGACTTTGCTGCGTGGAGAAATTGGAAACCATCTTTATAAAACACCGGCTCTGATTAGAAATGAATCCAAACAGAGAGTGCGTGTCATCAAGTAAGCATAAAAAATGAAAGCTCAAGAGACAAAAAAATCCATGATATAGGTCCTCCCGGAGTTCATATTTTACCCCTATGGGAAATTGTCACCATTGTAAAACTTATACAAATGTATTTCTCAAGTAGAATTTTTGTATTCATAGCAGCCAGTCTTGTGTGACGTCATGCATGACTGTTTTGAAAGTCTGTTTTGAAAGGCTTGGGAGAATTATTTTCACTGGAATCCATGTTTTTTTTTTCTTATTTAAAGGACAACCGACGTCTCCGGACAAGTTGAGTCTCCGGACAAGTTGAGTCCATAATTTGTAAAATGGCTTCAAATGACTTCTACTGAGCGTATTTGACAAAGATTCCACCGCATATAGCTATGTTTTACGTTTTAAGACTCGCGCTGAATATTCCGGAAGTCTTGTTTTTGAGTTGGTGACGAGTCCTCACCCTACGTCACTGAAGGAACGCCCCTCAGCGAGAAAGGACATGCCTTGCATCACCTCAATGCATTTTGCAATGCTTTGTTTGGTCTGAAAACTTCGTGTTGATCCGTGTCGATGGCGAAATTAGAAGGAAAACACATAAATAACGCGATGGTGAATCCTTGTGTGTAGCACCGAGCATCTATTTGATATTCACTGACAAAAAGCTTTCCACAGAGCTTTGTCGCCCTCTTATCGGTGCTACACCCCCCCCCCAGATGACACACATTTGGTGCTACATTTCCCCCCTCAAAATGACACAGAATAAATTCTGTAATATTGCAAACATGTATGCTTTCCTCTTCAGAACTATTTGAATCATATTCATAACTGGATGAATAATAAGAAAGCATATTCCCCGAATCTGAAGCCATTGTTTTGATTCTCCAGCAAGGCAAGACGCCTTGGGGTGACGCCACGAACAAGGGAGCGGGACCTTCTGAAACTGGCAACTTCCGGTTTCAAATTGAAGTAATTTTTTTTAGACACTTTAAGTCATTTTTATTGACTACAAATATCATACTGCGTGTTTTGGGTATTTTAGATGCTATAAAACGTTTTTCTGATGAAAGAAAAAAGTGATGTCAGTTGTCCTTTAAGATGATCCAATAGTTCTTACTGACAGTTCCATCAATCTTTAAACTTGAGAAAAAAATATTTGACTTGCATATTTCAACGATACTAACACCTCCTGCCACATGAGGTGCAAAGACATTTCTACACGGCTGTCATCAAATCAATCCGGTGTTCTTCCAATCAGGGTTTGGTTTGGGGCCGCCACAAAAATGTACAAAATCCAACTTCAACGGACAGTTGAAGTTGGGAAAAAAAAATCATTGGCACCGCCCGAGCCACTCTCGAGGACTTGCAAAAATCAAAACAAGGACCCTCCGCAACCTGCCCACCACCTTTTCCAGCGACTCCCTCTGGCAAAAATCTTTGTGTGTTCTACATATTTGGCCAATAAAGATGATTCTGATTCTAACTAAAAGTAAATAATGTTGTAATCATATCCATTATGGTCAGATGCAATAAATGGGCCAAAAACTGGAAGAAAACAGAGAGAACTGCACTAAAGGAGAGTGTGAGTGGGAAAACAGAGTGAACAGACTGGCTCTTTGTGTGAATAATATATTTAAAAACAATGTTAAGGCAGGCTGTTAATGCAGAAATATACATTTGGCTTTCAAAGCACCAACCTTCCTCTTCTTTATTCTCCAGTGGGACACTCCATGCAATCAGGTTCCGAGCAGCACGACCCTCTTCTGCGACGATCTTTCGTACTTTATCATGACTGTTGGAGCGCTGGAAAGATGCCTGCGAAAAGGTTATGGGACATTAATATTTCACCTCATACGGGATCTGGTAAGATGTGGATTGACGGAGTGACGATAAGGAGGGTTTTATTCCAATATACATGTGACGTACAGTACAATGGTGCTATGAGATATGAGAGATAAAATTTATGAATTTCTGAAGATACAAGACTTTTTTTTATTTGTTGCTGCAGTTCAGCACAAAGGAAGTAGCGTATTTTCTGCACTATAAGGTGCACCGTAAAGAAAATATTTGTTTTCAAAAGCTGACCATGCACCTCATAATGCGGCGCACACTAAGGATGGAAATGTTTTAAAATATGTATACAATTTTTTTAAATACGGTGATACCTCATTTTACGAACGCTTTAGCTTACGAACTTTTTGCCTTACGAACATTAAATTCGCGAGAATACAATCTGTGCATACGAACTAGTTTTCGGTAAACGAACCAAATCGCACGGAGCGCCACGGTGGCAGAAGGACTAGTTTTTGGCGGAAGAACATCAAACCACTTAGCGTCACACTACCAGTATGCTAAGTCTACCATTGCTACGTGTGGCTAATGGTGGTTCTGTGTTGTCTAAGCATGGTCTCAGGCAATAGAAGAGGTTGAAAAACTTCTGGTGATTTGGATTAACGAAAAGCTGCTAGCAGGGGACAGTGTGACTGAGGGTATTATCGCCGATAAAGCATGGCAACTTCATTCGCATATCATCAAGAGGCAACCTGGATGTTCGTCATCCACTGACAACTAAAATCACAAAGGTAAATAAAACGACTTTATTATACAGTACAGTTTATTTCTTGAATTACAATACAATAGCACATTTATTATCCATAAAATATGTATATTTTGTGTAGTTTTAAGGTTTATATATTAGAAAATTATGTTTTATGGGGACCTGGGAACGGATTATTCTAATTTTTAATGGTTTCTTATAGGAAATAAAGTTTGGCAGATGAACTTTTCGCCTAACACACACTTTATGGGAACCAATTAAGTTCATAAGCTGAGGTATCACTGGATGTCATTCGTTGAAGGTGCCCCTTATAATGCGGTGCACCTTATGTATGGAAAGTGTTTTTAAATGTCATTTGTTGAAGGTGTGCCGTATATTCAAAAAAATAAGGTCATTTAATAACAAAACTTCTGTGACAAGTTTTATTGGGATGCATTTTTTGCTCTAGTATAGTTCTCTAGATTTTATGTTGGATCTCAGTCATCGTATTGAATGAATAAAGCGGCTGGTGTGTGTTTGGCAGTGTGTTATTGTTGTTATGGTTACCCATTTTGTCCAAAATGTGGTGTGAACGTCTACAACAACACATGTCACAGAGTTGATATATTGAGTTTTAAAGGAAACAAGGAAATATTCTGGAACTGTACATTTGTTTGCCTTGATGGCATAGATCTGTGCAATATGTTGCATTGTGATAATAATGCAACATATTACTGGGCGCTAGCCTGGAGATAAATGAGAATGCATTAAGCAGAAACAAGACTGTGACAAGAAACAGCTCGAGGATTGGAAGCAATGTACTTCGCGGCCAACGCACAGCATGGTTGACCTACACATTGAGTATGCATCAGTGAACATGGATGCTCAAACCACAGCAAAAAAAAGCCCATGTCACATTGTCGTCCTTCGCATCACAGGACGGACTGTGAAATAAAATCTGGCAGTGAATTATCTCTGGCGTGTTAAGGGTATTGAAAGGGGAGGAAAAAAATGTGCTTTGTATTTTCTATGAAGTAAACAATGTTTTTTTTCCTTCTGTCTTTGTTCAACCTGAAATATTGTACTACTACAGTAAAGTCTCGTTATATCGATATTCAAGGGAGTCCGGAAAAATATCGATATAACCGGGACTATCGATATATCCGACCCTGTTTGCATGTAATTTTCTCCGTGCGTGCATAGAAATAGTATCGATATAACCGGGACTATCGATATATCCGATATCGATATAACGAGACTTTACTGTAATTGCCTTTCCAGCAGCTCCTGTATTTTGTTTTTCTACTTTTTTCTTTCTTTCCTCTTCTTGTCATAACTGTGCTGCTGTGAAATGTGAATGGCGCCACTGTGAGACAAATAAAGGTACATCCAATCCAATAACCCATTAGCTCAAATGTGCATTATGATTATTCTTGTCAGAAAAGAAAAAATGTCCATTCCAAAGCAACACAATAATAATAATAATAATAATAATAATAATAATAATAATAATAATAATAATAATAATAATAATAATAATTTAATGTACAAGCGCCTTTCAAAGCACCCTAGGACACAAATTGTTGATGGATTGTGAAAGCAAAATTCAGCGCAAGAATTCGTCAAGTAGAACAGCTTGTGTGGGTGTCACATCATGCATTGCCAACGTGGTCCTGATACTATTTAATATTCCCCTGGGAGATACCCAGCTGACCTACTTTTGGTGCACAAAAAAAATCGTTCATGGCAATTGCGCTTTATTCTTCAGCACGATAAGAAGATAGAAATAAGATGACACTGAGCTGTGAACGCAAATATAGCAGAATCCCTTGCATGCTCGCCGCTAATAAACAACACAATGCTACAAGCCAGCTAATTAGCAGAACAAACTGTAAAGGGCACAGACTCCTTTCGCTGCGCACCGGAAACAAGAACCACTTTCCAAGCCGGTGGATTGTGAGGAGCAAGTGTAAGGTTTCTCTTTAGCAACAAAACAGGAGCCAGCCCCCTAAGGAGGAAAGCAAAACAGGAAATACATACAGAATAGAAGAGGAGCGCAGAAGCCACGTCTTGGTCCTCGTCCAGCCTTGACATGCTGTTGCTGCCCACTTTAGGCGCCCTTTTCCCATCTCAACATGAGCGCCATTTGTGCTGCAGGCCATGACCATCTGACAGGGGGACCAAAATAGAGTCCCGGTGCTCGCCCCACAACGTCATTGCAACTTGCCCCTGATAGTTCAACTTGTTTCTGAGAAGACTGGGGGAGTTAGGCCCAAACTGGCTGCTGCTGTCCGTCAGCTCGGCACTCTGTGCCGCTTGTTACATTTGCAGCTTCTGTGTTCCACTTGGGAGACACCCCCCACCCCCGCCTACTCCACATACTCTCTCCACTCTGCGCAGTCATGCACACAACCCTTCCCGCCCCAACCTGTGCTGCTAGTGATGAGAGTGTAGCTGCGGGCGAAGGGGACAGTGCGTGAGTATAACCACGCATTCATATTCGCAACATAGAGTGTTGCTCAGAAACGGATTGGACTCCGCGTATGATGACTCATATGTGCAAGCCTTCATGGTTTAACTGCATGCAAAATGCAACTAGAGCGTGTTAAATACCTTATTTTCCGGTGTATAAGGCGCACCGAACTATAAAGCGCACCCCCAATGAATGAAACGTTTTTCAAATACAGTAAAGTCTCGTTATATCGATATCGGATATATCGATAGTCCCGGTTATATCGATACTATTTCTATGCACGCACGGAGAAAATTACATGCAAACAGGGTCGGATATATCGATAGTCCCGGTTATATCGATATTTTTTCGGACTCCCTTGAATATCGATATAACGAGAATTTACTGTATTATAAAAGATGAAAAGTTTTCCAAATATAAGGGACATTAAAGTATAATGCACTACTGTAGAGGGTGGGGTTACACACTACTTATTCTACAAGGGGAAATGGAGCCAGTGGCTCGTGACAGTAGTTGTGAGACCTGTTGCGGCTCAATATTACTTTACATATAAGGCACACCTGCGTCGAAGGCACAGGGTGATCTTATGAAAATCAAGGCTTTTTGGTGTGCCTTTTACCAGGGTCTGAAACTCATGACAAAAAGTTAGTGGACACCAGGGCAGACAACTCTGAAAAGTTGCCTGCCATGCATCTATTAGCTACCTTGAATTGATTTTTTTTTTTGTTGAGAAAAGCATTTTGATAGTCAAATATTTTTGTGAATTTATTTTTTAATGGGGATTTTAGAGGCATTTTCAGAGTTGTTTTGGTTTTTGGAAACTTCCACAAAGATGTTACATTACTAGTAAAATTTGTGGCATGAAAAAAAGTCTCGAGATATCTATCGTGATACCGAGATCGACAGATTTTGTCAAAAGTTTACCACAAAGAAAACAAACTACAGTAAAGTCTCGTTATATCGATATCGGATATATCGATAGTCCCGGTTATATCGATACTATTTCTATGCACGCACGGAGAAAATTACATGCAAACAGGGTCGAATATATCGATAGTCCCGGTTATATCGATATTTTTTCGGACTCCCTTGAATATCGATATAACGAGACTTTACTGTATTACATTCCTAAAAAAAGAAAACTATTACATTCCTTAAAATGAAAAGCTCTAAGGTATAGACATTAAATTCTTGCCGTTGAGAGTAAATTGCATTTACATTTTATTTTGGTGCTGTACCTATGAGGAAACGAACCAGAGGTTAATTCATTTAAACCACAGGTGTCAAAGTCAAGGCCCGCGGGCCAAATCCGGCCCGCCACATCATTTTTTTCGGCCCGCGAAAGCAAATCAAACTTGTTAAATTCCATGATGATTGCTAAAATCTGAGCCAAAATTTCATATTTTTTTATGTCAACCACAATAAAAGTCATTATTCTTGACTTCAGATTTGAAAACGAGTTATTCATTAATTTGCTGTGTGCTCTATATGTAATATTTGAAGGGATTTAAACATTCTAATGGGTTCCCCAAATTCATAACGGCCCTCGAGAGGAAACCATAACTACAATGTGGCCAACGGCAAAAAATGACTTTGACACCCCTGATTTAAACACTCGTAGCATCATGACTGTAATACAGTGATACCTTATTTTACGAACGCTTTAGCTCACAAACTTTTCGCTTTCCGAACATTAAATTTGTGAGAATATAATCTTGGCATACGAACTGATTTTCGCTGGACAAACCAAACCACACAGTGGCTGGCGGACTAGTTTTCCACACCCACTTCTTTTGAGTGCAGACGTGGTTTGTTCTCAAGTGGAGTACTTTTGCTATCATGGGACCGATAAAGACCTCACCACAGTCTAGTGTTAAGCCGAAGAGGACACAAAAGAAAATTACGGTTGAGCAGAAGATCATCGAAAAACACCAACGAGGTGTGCGTTTGTGTGATTTAGCCTGCCAGTACCATTACGCTAAATCGACCATTGCTACGTGTGGCTAAGGGTGTTTCTGTGTTGTCGAAGCAACGGTCTCAGGTAATAGAAGAGGTTGAAAAACGTCTCTTGATTTGGATTAACAAAAAGCAGCTATCAGGGGACAGTGTGAGTGAGGGTATTATCACAGAGAAAGCACGACAAATTTACTCAGATATCATCAAGAGGCAACTGCATCAACGACCATCACAAAGTTAAGTAAAACGACTTTATTATATAGTAGTTTATTTATTTAATTACAATCAAATAGCACATTTGTTAAACATAAAATAAGGTATATTTTGTGTAGTTTTAAAGCTTATTGAGTAGAAACGTATTTTTATGGGGACCTGGGAACGGATTATTCTCATTGTTAATGTTATTTTATGGGAAATAAATGTTTGGCAGACGAACTTTTCGCCTTACACACACTTTCTGGGAACCAATTAGGTTCGTAAAATGAGGTCTCACTGTATTGCAAACCAGTTTAGCCATGCAAATCGTCCACTCACTGGACACCAGCACTCAAATGGATTGTCGAACTAGCAGCGCCACACCCACTTGAAGGTAAGGGCATCCCAAAAATGCGTTTTATCGCGGCTGCTAGCTAGCAGCAGAATTAATCCAGGTATGCGCCGAACAAAGACGTCGGAGGTGACCACCAGGTCGTCAATTTGAACAGAAAATGAACGACATTAGAATTTGGTTACCTTGAGCGCATTAATGGACGCGTTTTTATTTTTGCCTCCTCCATGTGACGACCCCGAGCTGTTGCTGCCAGACCTTTCCCTCCCGTCACCTCCGTGGCCGACTCTCGGTCCCAGACGGTGCTGCCCCGCACCGCGCCGTCGTCCATCGTGGCGACCGTCTTTGTTCATCGAGTCGTGCTACGTCCAACGCTTGGTTGGGGATTAATTTGACGCCAGGCGGAGAAATGTGTTCAGTTGTTTAGAGTGGATGGAAAACCATGTTACATGACAGCGAGTTTAGGATATGAAGAAACGGAAGTCAGTTGACGTTGCGAAGTTTTGGATCGACAGCCTTGCAGTCCAATTCTATTACTCGAAAGTGAGATTGACATGTGTGTTATCCAATCGAATGCCGAATAATTCGGGCCACAGGCGGAACCTGTTTATGAGGGGAAGGACTGCACACCTCTCCCATGGCAACCATAGAGACTGAGCGGGCATTTCGCTGAACGTGATCAAATAAATTTACCTTCAAAATAAATGTCGTCGTGCGACGTTCCGGATACTATAGGAAATCGGTTTTTGGGTTATGAGAACATACAAAATTCCCTTCATTCTGGACATAATTTCAGAATGACTTCCTCCAAATAAAGCTTTCAAGTGAGATAAATTGTGAAACATAGAATTACTCTAATGTTATAAATTCTCTCAAACTTACGATGATCTCCATTGTTGTTCAAGTTTTTAATACCGCTGTAGCGTCGGTGATCATTATTTCCTAATGCAGAGTGTTTCGAAGTGAGTTGTGTTTTGTCTCGTGGTTAATAAACACGAGACCGCAAACTAATTACTAGTGATAAACATCTTGCAAGACTTGAAACGTACGTTTGTGACCACAACTACGACGTCTGCGCGTGTTTGAGCGACGTTTTACCCTGGGTCATTGTTTAAAAAAAATCACGACATTGATTAAAAAAATTAGGCACTAAATATTTTTGGTCACGTGCAGACCTACATCGTAAAGTTAAATATTTACTGTGAAACGTCAAACCGGAAATTCGTTTGTTTCCATTGTAAGCTAACTCAAGCAACATTTTTGACAACTTTTCACGGTAATTGCGAATAGTATTCTCTCGACAAAGTCTACGATGGATAATTCGACTACCTGGTCGTGATTTCGCATTTCGTAGACGTTCTGAAATCCTGGCTCGGGTTCTGCTTGTTTGCACGTCGTTTTGCGTATTGTCACTCATCATCCACACTGGAGCAGAGGTTAAAGTAGGATACGGTGTCCACGTATATCAAAGTTTAACATCTTAACCGGTGCGTTACCGGTAAGTGTTTACAAATATGTGTGAATGTGTGTTTTGTGTGTAGTATACTCGCGAAGTCCAGGTGGACTCATCTGACCCTACGCAACGATCTGAGTTAGTACCGAAACTGACCTGTGTGAGGCAGCATGGTACGACATTACGTCTCGAAATAATTACAGCATCCAAGCTTTAATCTAGCTGTTGAGGTGAAAAAACTGAAACAGGACCGAGAGACACACTTAAGACTAGAAATTGGAGATCTTTTACGAGTCAGAGGACAAGTGAAGACATCAAGGGAACAGAGAGAGATTATCGCCTCCACCTACTGTGAGTGAAGTGATTCTGACATGTTTTTCTTCTCAAATTCAGTCAACTACTTCAGAACTAATTGAACAGTGCTTCACCGTGGCTTGAAGGATGCAGTGATATAAATTGAGTTTTATGAGGCAAAAAGTGGAATGCTATAGGGGTGAACGTTTTTAGAAAAACACAGAATTGCATTTATTTTCTTCGAGATATTGTGATTTTGATTCGCTTCACCATTTTATCCAATCTCAAGTGCAATATTCACGCTGCACAATCATATTAACGTAGACTTTGAAGTCCTGTTTGTGATGTAATATAGGGAAAGTGATGCCCATTTCATGGTAAGATCAGAGCATTGTTATCAAATGGTGAGTATAGTTTTGCTTTTTTGATTGTTGCTGTGCTGATGACCATTTTGTGTTTGGGAGCCTTTTACTGAGCGAGTTGCTTGTTCTGTAGCCACAAAGGGACATAAGTCTTCTTGTGCCGGTCCCAAGCCCGGATAAATACAGAGAATTGTGTCAGGAAGGGCATCCGACGTAAAAGCTGGGCCAAGCTTTTACGTCGGATAAGGCAAATTACGTTTGTGAATGTGCAGGGCGACATTTTAGATTGATTGATAAAACATCAGGATTAAACAAAAAAAAATAATAAATGATCGATGAGTATCCTAATATTGATTTTTAATGATCTGACCAATTTCTGTATCGTCCCCAGAGATGGCGGCCTCGACCGTGACGGCAATCGTATTGCTTGCCCTTCAGTTTATGTTGGTACTAAGCTCTCACAAACACGAAGACCATTTTGGACAACTACATTCTGAGCATGACATGAATGTCCTGCTGGGGGAGAAGGTTTTGAAACAACATTCCTGTACAGTGATGCCTTGGCTTACGAACTTAATTGGTTCCCAGACAGAGTGTGTAAGGCGAAAAGTGTGTATCCCCAAAAATAATTTACCATAGGAAACCATTAAAATGAGAATAATCCGTTCCCAGGTCCCCATAAAACATAATTTTCTACTTTCAAATTTTCTAAGCCCTAAAACTACACAAAATATACCTTATTTTATGTATAATAAAGGTGCTATGGTATTATAATTAAAGAAATAAACTGTAGTGTATAATAAAGTCGTTTTATTTACCTTTGTGATGGTCGTTGATGGCTTGATGGAATGGAGTGGCCATTTTCATCAGCATTAAATACTTGATGAGGAACGTAGCCTTCTCTCACCATCTTGAGGAATGATCCCTTGTAGGTGCTTTCTCTGCGATAATTTTACCTAGTTCCTCATCAATTTCTCCACTGCGAGACTAATAAAGGCCAATCCAATTATGTTCTGTTTAGCTGGGTTGATAGCTTTTTGTATCAAGTGTACAGATGGCTTGTGCGGGTTATTTGTGGAGCCTGATTGATGGGATATTTTAACCTTGCAGTCTACACTCTGCCTTTGAAACAAGTCCAAATTTCATTGTTTTCTATCCATTTTACAACTCTGTCGTCTGCCTCTGTCTTTAATGTTTAACCACCCCCACTCACTGCTGCGTTCTTGACCAATCATTTGGCTTTAACCGAAGGCTGGGGGCGGGGAATAGAGGACAAAAACAATCGGCTGCCATTTTCTCGTTAGGAGAACGGGCTCGTTCGCGAACGACACATCACTCATTGTGGCAGCTCCGTGTGTATCCCAAAAAATAGTTTGTATGCCAAGGTCACATTTTCATAAATTTTACATTCGTAAACCGAAAAGTTCGCAAGCCAAGGGGTTCGTAAACAGAGGTATCACTGTATTTTATTTTTATCTTGATCACCTTGTGACTCTCAGCTTTTATGTGATACTTTTGTAGGACCCTGAGGTGTTAAAGAAACTAAGTCCAGAAGAGCAGAAAAAGATGATCATGGAAATTGTCAAGAAGATTGACATAAATGTTGACAAACACCTAAGTGCAGGTAACATTGTGTGGACTATAACACTTGGGAGAGAAGCACATGTGACAAAAGTCATTAATAGCAGTTTCTTCATAGAGGAGATTGCTCTATGGATTCAGCACGTGTATCGAAAATATGCCTTCGAAGACGCAGAGGAGCGCTTTGCTGAATTTGACACAGACAAAGATGGTGTCGTCTCATGGGAGGAGTACAACATGGCCGCTCATGACCAGCTCTTTAATTATGATGAAAGCGCCATCCTTGATGATCCTGAGCAAGAGTCTTTGCGACATGTACGTGCATCAGCATCCTTATGGCAGTGTGAACAATTCAAACACTGAAAAGTTATCTTAAACTTAAACTATCTATTTGCTACCGAGCTGGCTCGATAGCTAACCTATCTATTCGCTTGCTAGCGTTCTATCTATTTGAGTTACTTCCGGGTTGAGTGAATGGTGGCGCGTGTGGCTCCCGCTGCTCACCCACAGATAATCTTATTCTGTGACAGGAAAGTTAAACATAAACTATCTATTTGCTATCTAGCTAGCTATTGAGCTAGCTATCTATAAGCTATATAGCTATCGAGCTAGCTAGCTAGCTGTAAAGCTATCTAGCTAGATATGTATTAGCTAGCTCGATATCTATTAGCTATCTAGCTCGCTATCTATTAGCTCTCTAGCTAGCTATTAGCTAGCTTTCTATCTATTTGAGTTACTTCTGGGTTGAGTGAACACTGGCGCGTGTGGCTGCTGTGGCTCACCCACAGAAACTTATCCTGTGACTGTCGAGTTAAACTTAAACTATCTATTTGCTATCTAGCTGGCTAGCTAGCTATCTCGCTGGCTATCTATTCACTATATGTAAAGTGTCCTTGAGAGTTTTGAAAGGCGCTGAGAAATTAAATGTATTATTATTATCATCTAGCTAGCTAGCTATTAGCTATCTAGCTAGCTTTCTATCTATTTGAGTTTCTTCCGAGTTGAGTGAACGCTAGCGCGTGTGGCTGCCGCTGCTCACCCAAAAGTTTATCCTGTGACTGTAAAGTAACCTGGAGAGTTTTGAAAGGCGCATATAAATGAAATGTATTATTTTTATTATTAAACTCCCGTCAGCTCCACTTGAAGGAGAGGAGGCGCTTCAATTTCGCAGACCTGGACGGTACGCCTGGCCTCAATGTAACAGAGTTCTTGGCCTTCACTCACCCATCTGAAATGGACCACATGGCTGTAAGATCACACCTTTCTTTGCAGGGGGGAATGTGTTCCACTACATTTCAAATGAGTTTAAGAAGTATTGAATATAATCACGTGTTGTGTTTTGAGACTTAAAGGACGACCGACACCATTTTTTAGTTTCCTAACTGACATCAGAAAAACGTTTTATAGCATCTAAAATACCCAAAACACGCAGGCTGATATTTTTAGTCAAATGCAAAACACCAATAAAAATGAGTTAAAGCTTCCCAAAATTACTTCAAAATGACCTCAGAGATGGCGAGTTTCAGAAGGTCCCGCCCCCTTGTTCGTGACGTCACGCCAGGACGTCTTGCCTTGCTCTAGAATCAAAACAATGGCTTCAGATTCGTCGAAGATGCTTTCTTGTTACTCATCCAGTTATGAATCTAATTCAAATAGTTCTGAAGAGGAAAGCATAAATGTTTGTAATCGATTAATGAAGTCCTTCCGTATCATTTTGAGCCGTCAGAACTCCAATGTAGCGTCCCAGAAAATGCACAAGATGGCGCCCAAGCTCCGTTGGAAATGGGCTGATTTGTCTGCTGGGAATTTGTGTCAACTAGTATCAAATAGTAGTCTTGGTGCAACACACAACGATTCACCATCGCGTTAGTTATGTGTTTTCCTGCTAATTTCGGTTTCAACACAAAGTTTTCAGACCAAACAAAGTACCCAAAATGCATTGTGTGTCGCTTTCTCAGTCAGGGGCGTTCCAGACGTGACGTGACGTGACGTCACGTCAGGCATCGTCACCAACCAGAAAACAAGACTTCCTGAATGTTCAGCGTGAGTCTTAAAACGTAAAATATAGCTATATGCCGTGTGGAATCTTTGTAAAATACGCTCAAAGTCATTTTACAAATTATCAACACAACTTAACCGGAGGCGTCGGTTGTCCTTTAAACTAAGAAATGGGTGGACAATCAATGCTGTGTGCATTTTAGATTCTCCCATTCCTCTTAATACAGGATTTTGCAATTGAAGATGTGCTGAGTGACTATGACTTGGATCAAGATGGACTGATCAGTCTCAAGGAATTTATCGGTGATGTTCGACGTGAAGGTTAGTTCATTTTGATTTAAAAAAAAAAACTTTATATATTAACTTTTAGAACAAATAGCTTCACGGAGTAACAAAAAAATGTGGTTCCCATCAACAACCTCTCATTGGAACTGTCATTGGGTTAAATTAATGAAAAATCTAATTATGATTAAATTACGACGGTACATATCGATATAAATGTTGACGTCAATTTGAAATTCCTGTTGAATTTTCTCCGTAAGCGCTCTTGACTTTGCAAGTCTTGCCGTTGTCTTTTCAAGAGGATGCCCCTTCGCAGTGGGAGGTTGAGGAGACCGTGCGCTTCAACGACTTGTACGATCAAGACAAAGACGGCAAGTTAAATCGAGAAGAGCAACTCCGCTGGATTGCGCCCAACTGCTACGGCGCTGCTCAGGAAGATGTAAGACTTGACTTAAATGTTATGATTTGTATTGCCTCCATTTGGTTACTGTCAGAGATGTTCGATCGGACACTGTGGACAAAGACTCGAACCCAGAAAGATTGTCTTTTACTGCCGGCAGGAGACGCAGCCATTCATGACTGACGCCTGTTGTCTGCAGCCCTCTGCCAAGTTATTTATTGAGAGTATATGCAAATTGAAGTGATACATTAGTAAAACATAGTTTTCTTGATTAGAATACCACACCTCTTGAGTTCTAAGCGCGAACAGCTGTAAGCAATAAAACATTGTCCCTTCCATGAACTGTTAAATTTGTAACCTGGCTAATGAGCTCTCCCGCTGAAGGAGTTTCAAGTCTTAAATTACTCCGGTCATAAAGGAGTTTCCCCAAGTCCTAAATTCTGTCCGAGGCCAGATCTCCTCGATGAAGATGACAATTTAACAAGATGTGTCTGTTGACCTCTGATTGACCCCAGGTTGTCTGTGCTTCAATTGTGTATTCGAGTCACACATGTTGACTAAGCATATAACAGCATGAAACTTTTAAATATGATAACTTCTTATTCTCCATCAGTTACCTCATTCATTGCAAGACGTGAAAAAAATGTGTCCACTCCAGTGCCAGGGTTTTTGTCATTGTCGCTCAAATTCCCGGACCCACAGAATATTGCGTTTCAGGACGCTATAAACATTCAATGATTCAGAGTAAGAAACCTTAGACTCTTCTTTCATCAGAAAAAAAGTTAATTCCTAAATTATATGGATCTGGAGGTATCTGAGCTCGAAATGGGGGCAGCTGTACAAAAGGCAAATGGTGCAAGGGAAAACATTGCTGGAGGTCTGACGAGCGCTTTATCAGCAATCACGAGAAAAACCAAAACCCGAACAAATTCGGGAATGGCACTCAGTTTCATTCCTTTCAATTCCCGAATAAATTTGGGAATGGCAGTGAATGAGTTAATATAGATTTTATGTGTGTCTGTATTTGTGTAAAACTCAAATTTGTGAATAAATCAAGGTGCGATCATTCAATGGAGAGTGAGAAAGCTAAAACTTTCTTCTTTCGTCAGAAAAAAAAGCGTTAATTCATAAATGATATGGGTCTGGAGTTATATGAGCTTGAAATGAGGGCGGCTGTCTCAAATACAATGCAATACATACATATTGGTTTATATAGCGCTTTAACAACAGCTGAAGATGGAACAAAGCGCTAAAATGCGAAAAAAGGGAAATGCTGCCCCCTTATAGAAGGAAAAAAAAACATTGCCAGAAGTCTGGCCAGTGCTTTATCGGCACCCAAGCATGAAAAAAAACAAAATGGCGCTCTACGTCATATTTTCAATTCCCGAATAAATTCGTGAATGGCAGTAAATGAGTTAATGACAGCAATGTTTGTTTCTCATATTCATCTCCATCAGGCTCTTCACCTCATTCAAGAGATGGACCAGAATGGAGACGGGAAGATCTCAGAGAGCGAAGTCTTGCAAAACCAAGACATTTTCATGAACAGCGAAGTGACGGACTACGGCAGACATCTGCACTTGTCACATGACGAATTATAACTTTGAAAATCAGCATTTTTATCATTTGACTCCCAATTTCAATCTAAATTTGTATTTACTTTAATGGACAACCGACACCATTTTTTTGTTTCCTAACTGACATCATTGAAACGTTTTATAGCATCTAAAATACCCAAAACAATGGCTTCAGATAGGGAGAAGATGCTTTCTTGTTACTCATCCAGTTATGAATATGATTCAAATAGTTCTGAAGAGGAAAGCATACATGTTTGCAATCGATTAAAGAAAAGTCATTAATAGCAGTTTCTTCATAGAGGAGATTGCTCTATGGATTCAGCACGTGTATCGAAAATATGCCTTCGAAGACGCAGAGGAGCGCTTTGCTGAATTTGACACAGACAAAGATGGTGTCGTCTCATGGGAGGAGTACAACATGGCCGCTCATGACCAGCTCTTTAATTATGATGAAAGCGCCATCCTTGATGATCCTGAGCAAGAGTCTTTGCGACATGTACGTGCATCAGCATCCTTATGGCAGTGTGAACAATTCAAACACTGAAAAGTTATCTTAAACTTAAACTATCTATTTGCTACCGAGCTGGCTCGATAGCTAACCTATCTATTCGCTTGCTAGCGTTCTATCTATTTGAGTTACTTCCGGGTTGAGTGAATGGTGGCGCGTGTGGCTCCCGCTGCTCACCCACAGATAATCTTATTCTGTGACAGGAAAGTTAAACATAAACTATCTATTTGCTATCTAGCTAGCTATTGAGCTAGCTATCTATAAGCTATATAGCTATCGAGCTAGCTAGCTAGCTGTAAAGCTATCTAGCTAGATATGTATTAGCTAGCTCGATATCTATTAGCTATCTAGCTCGCTATCTATTAGCTCTCTAGCTAGCTATTAGCTAGCTTTCTATCTATTTGAGTTACTTCTGGGTTGAGTGAACACTGGCGCGTGTGGCTGCTGTGGCTCACCCACAGAAACTTATCCTGTGACTGTCGAGTTAAACTTAAACTATCTATTTGCTATCTAGCTGGCTAGCTAGCTATCTCGCTGGCTATCTATTCACTATATGTAAAGTGTCCTTGAGAGTTTTGAAAGGCGCTGAGAAATTAAATGTATTATTATTATCATCTAGCTAGCTAGCTATTAGCTATCTAGCTAGCTTTCTATCTATTTGAGTTTCTTCCGAGTTGAGTGAACGCTAGCGCGTGTGGCTGCCGCTGCTCACCCAAAAGTTTATCCTGTGACTGTAAAGTAACCTGGAGAGTTTTGAAAGGCGCATATAAATGAAATGTATTATTTTTATTATTAAACTCCCGTCAGCTCCACTTGAAGGAGAGGAGGCGCTTCAATTTCGCAGACCTGGACGGTACGCCTGGCCTCAATGTAACAGAGTTCTTGGCCTTCACTCACCCATCTGAAATGGACCACATGGCTGTAAGATCACACCTTTCTTTGCAGGGGGGAATGTGTTCCACTACATTTCAAATGAGTTTAAGAAGTATTGAATATAATCACGTGTTGTGTTTTGAGACTTAAAGGACGACCGACACCATTTTTTAGTTTCCTAACTGACATCAGAAAAACGTTTTATAGCATCTAAAATACCCAAAACACGCAGGCTGATATTTTTAGTCAAATGCAAAACACCACTAAAAATGAGTTAAAGCTTCCCAAAATTACTTCAAAATGACCTCAGAGATGGAGAGTTTCAGAAGGTCCCGCCCCCTTGTTCGTGACGTCACGCCAGGACGTCTTGCCTTGCTCTAGAATCAAAACAATGGCTTCAGATTCGTCGAAGATGCTTTCTTGTTACTCATCCAGTTATGAATCTAATTCAAATAGTTCTGAAGAGGAAAGCATAAATGTTTGTAATCGATTAATGAAGTCCTTCCGTATCATTTTGAGCCGTCAGAACTCCAATGTAGCGTCCCAGAAAATGCACAAGATGGCGCCCAAGCTCCGTTGGAAATGGGCTGATTTGTCTGCTGGGAATTTGTGTCAACTAGTATCAAATAGTAGTCTTGGTGCAACACACAACGATTCACCATCGCGTTAGTTATGTGTTTTCCTGCTAATTTCGGTTTCAACACAAAGTTTTCAGACCAAACAAAGTACCCAAAATGCATTGTGTGTCGCTTTCTCAGTCAGGGGCGTTCCAGACGTGACGTGACGTGACGTCACGTCAGGCATCGTCACCAACCAGAAAACAAGACTTCCTGAATGTTCAGCGTGAGTCTTAAAACGTAAAATATAGCTATATGCCGTGTGGAATCTTTGTAAAATACGCTCAAAGTCATTTTACAAATTATCAACACAACTTAACCGGAGGCGTCGGTTGTCCTTTAAACTAAGAAATGGGTGGACAATCAATGCTGTGTGCATTTTAGATTCTCCCATTCCTCTTAATACAGGATTTTGCAATTGAAGATGTGCTGAGTGACTATGACTTGGATCAAGATGGACTGATCAGTCTCAAGGAATTTATCGGTGATGTTCGACGTGAAGGTTAGTTCATTTTGATTAAAAACAAAAACTTTATATATTAACTTTTAGAACAAATAGCTTCACGGAGTAACAAAAAAATGTGGTTCCCATCAACAACCTCTCATTGGAACTGTCATTGGGTTAAATTAATGAAAAATCTAATTATGATTAAATTACGACGGTACATATCGATATAAATGTTGACGTCAATTTGAAATTCCTATTGAATTTTCTCCGTAAGCGCTCTTGACTTTGCAAGTCTTGCCGTTGTCTTTTCAAGAGGATGCCCCTTCGCAGTGGGAGGTTGAGGAGACCGTGCGCTTCAACGACTTGTACGATCAAGACAAAGACGGCAAGTTAAATCGAGAAGAGCAACTCCGCTGGATTGCGCCCAACTGCTACGGCGCTGCTCAGGAAGATGTAAGACTTGACTTAAATGTTATGATTTGTATTGCCTCCATTTGGTTACCGTCAGAGATGTTCGATCGGACACTGTGGACAAAGACTCGAACCCAGAAAGATTGTCTTTTACTGCCGGCAGGAGACGCAGCCATTCATGACTGACGCCTGTTTTCTGCAGCCCTCTGCCAAGTTATTTATTGAGAGTATATGCAAATTGAAGTGATACATTAGTAAAACATAGTTTTCTTGATTAGAATACCACACCTCTTGAGTTCTAAGCGCGAACAGCTGTAAGCAATAAAACATTGTCCCTTCCATGAACTGTTAAATTTGTAACCTGGCTAATGAGCTCTCCCGCTGAAGGAGTTTCAAGTCTTAAATTACTCCGGTCATAAAGGAGTTTCCCCAAGTCCTAAATTCTGTCCGAGGCCAGATCTCCTCGATGAAGATGACAATTTAACAAGATGTGTCTGTTGACCTCTGATTGACCCCAGGTTGTCTGTGCTTCAATTGTGTATTCGAGTCACACATGTTGACTAAGCATATAACAGCATGAAACTTTTAAATATGATAACTTCTTATTCTCCATCAGTTACCTCATTCATTGCAAGACGTGAAAAAAATGTGTCCACTCCAGTGCCATGGTTTTTGTCATTGTCACTCAAATTCCCGGACCCACAGAATATTGCGTTTTAGGACGCTATAAACATTCAATGATTCAGAGTAAGAAACCTTAGACTCTTCTTTCATCAGAAAAAAAGTTAATTCCTAAATTATATGGATCTGGAGGTATCTGAGCTCGAAATGGGGGCAGCTGTACAAAAGGCAAATGGTGCAAGGGAAAACATTGCTGGAGGTCTGACGAGCGCTTTATCAGCAATCATGAGAAAAACCAAAACCCGAACAAATTCGGGAATGGCACTCAGTTTCATTCCTTTCAATTCCCGAATAAATTTGGGAATGGCAGTGAATGAGTTAATATAGATTTTATGTGTGTCTGTATTTGTGTAAAATTCAAATTTGTGAATAAATCAAGGTGCGATCATTCAATGGAGAGTGAGAAAGCTAAAACTTTCTTCTTTCGTCAGAAAAAAAAGCGGTAATTCATAAATGATATGGGTCTGGAGTTATATGAGCTTGAAATGAGGGCGGCTGTCTAAAATACAATGCAATACATACATATTGGTTTATATAGCGCTTTAACAACAGCTGAAGATGGAACAAAGCGCTAAAATGCGAAAAAAGGGAAATGCTGCCCCCTTATAGAAGGAAAAAAAACATTGCCAGAAGCCTGGCCAGTGCTTTATCGGCACCCAAGCATGAAAAAAAAACAAAATGGCGCTCTACGTCATATTTTCAATTCCCGAATAAATTCGTGAATGGCAGTAAATGAGTTAATGACAGCAATGTTTGTTTCTCATATTCATCTCCATCAGGCTCTTCACCTCATTCAAGAGATGGACCAGAATGGAGACGGGAAGATCTCAGAGAGCGAAGTCTTGCAAAACCAACACATTTTCATGAACAGCGAAGTGACGGACTACGGCAGACATCTGCACTTGTCACATGACGAATTATAACTTTGAAAATCAGCATTTTTATCATTTGACTCCCAATTTCAATCTAAATTTGTATTTACTTTAATGGACAACCGACACCATTTTTTTGTTTCCTAACTGACATCATTGAAACGTTTTATAGCATCTAAAATACCCAAAACAATGGCTTCAGATAGGGAGAAGATGCTTTCTTGTTACTCATCCAGTTATGAATATGATTCAAATAGTTCTGAAGAGGAAAGCATACATGTTTGCAATCGATTAAAGAAGTCCTCCCGTATCAATTCGAGCCATCAGGACTCTAATGTAGCGTCCCATAAAATGCACAAGATGGCGCCCAAGCTCCGTTGGAACTAGTATCAATTAGTAGTCTTGGTGCAACACACGACGATTCACCATCGCATTATTTTTTTCTCTTCTAATTTCGCCATCAACACGAATCAACACGAAGTTGTCAGACCAACTAAGTACCCAAAATGCATTGTGTGTCGCTTTCTCGGTCAGGGGCGTTCCTGACGTGACATCACGTCATCAACTCGAAGACAAGACTTCCTGAATATTCAGCGCGGGTCTTAAAACGTAAAATATAGCTATACGCTGTGGAATCTTTGTAAAATACGCTCAGTAGAAGTCATTTGAAGTGATTTTTACAATTTATGGACACAGCTTGTCCAGAGGTGTCGGTTGTCCTTTAAGTAACACAAGACTGCTGAGGAACTTTATAAACTAGCAACACGCTGACCGGCTCATTGGTTATCGCGGGCATGTGAAAAAGCGAAGTGGCAGTTTACTTGTGTTTGCTGCTCGCTGACAACTCTTCCTCTTTTCAAACAAATGAGCGGTGCCACCCAGCGACGGCTCGTTTCCTGGATCGTTTCACTCGTGTCAAGCAGCCGCCCTGTCAAAACTTCAGAGGAACATTAAAACGGTGTAAAGTATGTCAAGAAAGGGGGAACCACTCGGCATGGAGTTAGAGTTTAAGGATGCCTTTTGGGTGAGCGTATGTCATGATTTAGATTTTTTAAAAATATTTTAGATTTGAGGCTCAGGCTGACTGTAGAGTTAGTTGGTCATTTTTTTTATATTGTGTAATGATAGCCTCTACACTGTTTCGTCTATGTCAGCTCTCAGTCGTACAGGAGTGGTCCATCGATGAAAAGGTCTCTTTAGCCGTCATCTGTACTTCTTTGAAGGTGTCGAACGTTTTGCTTCTTATCCAACAGCGAACTAAATACACAAACACATAGATACGCACTTTTCGCCTTCCACACACTGTCTGGGAACCAATTAAGTTCGTAAGCCAAGGTATCACTGTAGTTTCGGCCCTATATATATATATATATATATATATATATATATATATCCCTACTGTCCAGACGTGGCAGTGCCAGACTCTGCTATGATTGGTCCCTGCTCTCAGATTGGGGGAGTAGATGACTACTCCCTGCGACTACACTGATTACTTCTATTGTCTTGCCTGAGTATGAGGTGTACTACTGGCCTGATTGCCCCATTTTCTCTGGTATCACCTCATCAGCATAACTAAGGCTATGTTGCCTAAGAAGTCTGTTGTGCGAACGATACAAATTGAACCTCACCCCACCAT
The DNA here is from genome assembly GCF_051943395.1 of Hippocampus bargibanti. Lineage (NCBI taxonomy): Eukaryota > Metazoa > Chordata > Actinopteri > Syngnathiformes > Syngnathidae > Hippocampus > Hippocampus bargibanti. The sequence goes on along the minus strand of NC_142738.1, from coordinate 7,806,132 downwards.
GGCGATTTAGTGAAGGATTTTGCTGTTTTATGAAAATAGCTTTTACTCTCCTTTCAAACCATTTTCTTTCGCTAAGACCTTAATGTCATTGTTGTCAAATGAGTGGTTGCTAGCTTTTAGGTGCATATGTACTGCCGATTGAGGCCCACTAGTATTATCCCTGCGATGTTGAGTCTTTTTTTTAGAATTTGTTTAGTCTCCCCAATGTATTGCTCTTTACAATTGATTTTACCACCAGCAGCATACAAGACAATGAAAAGCCAATTTCTAATACCTGCTCTTCAAAACTGATGTAATCTGATATTGCCTGTTTGTTCTCTTTATTATGCAGCTGTTTATACTGATTATGTAGCACTGGCAAACGGCCAAAGGAATTGCCACATTCCTGGAGGTAGCGCTGATATTTGGGTTGAATACAGTAATCCCTCGTTTTCCGTGGTTAATGGGGACCATGACCACCCGCGATAGACGAAAATCCACAAAGTAAGTTTTTAATAATAACTCACGTGATAAGACAGAGACATCTTGCTGTCATTGGGTGACATCAGCGCTAGGAGCCAATCAAGATATAGACATGAACTGAGTCATTCAGCATTTTAAAAAATTCTGAAAGTTTTTTTTCCCTGAAAAAAAAAAATATGATGCACTGAAACCGCGATAAGTGAACTGCTAAATAGCGAGGGATCACTGTACTGTATTCTACATTTTTTGAATTACAATTTCTGGTTTTAAAAAATGTTACTAAGCTGCCGATGTGAACATTGGTTTTGGTCTTTGTCCATGTCCATATTTGTCCGTATTTTTCATATATAATAAACCATATACAACATAATTGAGGTTAATGTAAATATTGTTTTGTGGAATGTCTTTACATTGTTGAAATTAAAGGACAACCGACGTCACTTTTTTGCTTTTTAAATGACATCACAAAAACGTTTTATAGCATCTAAAATACCCAAAAAACGCTGTATGATATTTTTAGTCAAATGCAAATCCCCAGTAAAAAAATCTGCAAAAAATTGAGCTGCGAATTGGGCATTTTCAGAAAGTCCCGCCCCCAGTTCGTGGCGTCACGCCAAGACGTCTTGCATTGCTAGTGAATCAAAACAATGGCTTCAGATTCGGAGAAGATGCTTTCTTGTTACACATCCAGTTATGAATATGATTCAAATAGTTCATGTTTGCAATCGATTAAAGAATTATATGTGCCATTTTGAGGCAACATTGGGGGAAAATCTCTCACCCCCAAAAAAAAGTGGCACAAAATGGCGACCTCCAGTGGCCACCTCCGCTTCCACAGGCTGATTAATTCCTTATATGGAGCTTGGATGCCTTGTTCTGGCAGCTTTTGGGTGCAACACGGTTCTCAGACCAAACATGTACAGCAAAATACATTGACGTGATGGAAGGACTGCTACAACGTGTCTTTTTTCGGTCAGGGGGCGGTCCTTTTGTGACGTCACGTACGGACTCGTCACCAACTCAAAAACAAGACTACCGGAATATACAGCGCAAGTCTTAAAACGTAAAATATAGCTATATGCGGTGGAATCTTATTAAAATACACTCAGTAGAAATCATTTGAAGCCATTTTACAAATTATGGACACAACTTGTCCGGAGACGTCGGTTGTCCTTTAAGCTACTCACTAAAATGCTGATGGTGATGTCAATAATATGCTCCACGCATGTGAAAAACAAGTTCTAATCACACGTTGCTACAGAAAAATTGTAAACCAAAGACGTGGACTTGAATTTAAGGCCATTTCAATGAATCAGTATCCCTTGTGTCCCCATATATATATACAGTAAAGTCTCGTTATATCGATATCGGATATATCCATAGTCCCGGTTATATCGATACTATTTCTATGCACGCACGGACAAAATTACATGAAAACAGGGTCGGATATATCGATAGTCCCGGTTATATCGATATTTTTTCCGACTCCCAAGAATATCGATATAACGAGACTTTACTGTATATATATATATATATATATATGTTTGTTTAAGAGTGTCCTTTTCTTTTCGGCTTTAGTGTATATATACGGTGTATATATATACTGTATACATATATACTGTATATATATATATATATATATATATATGTGTGTTTGTTTAGCAGTGTCCTATACAATTATTCAATCAAGAGATTTCATAAATGTATATATTCATAAATAGATTTAGAGAAATGGGAGGGAAGAAAATGGATGAACAAACTAAAAGCTGATGTCTCATGTGGTCGATGGTCTTCTAGGGAGGCAACTTCATTAGTCACGCTGGCTATGAGGCCATCATCCAGAGGCTAAACGACGGTCGGCGTACGTGCAAAGACATTGAGGATCTGTTCAAAATGAGGTGGGTCTAAGATTTCAACAGGTGGTGTATGAAAGCGATGTCAGCTTGACTCCTCCGCATTATGGTGGTTGTGTTTGTCACAGGGCATCTGCCGAGGAGAAATATGGCAAAGAACTCATCGCCATCTCGCGCAAGGTTGGAGGATTCTATGAAATCTGGTGGGCGATGTCGAGAATTTGTTAAGACAATGACGTCATCAAGTCCTCTCATCATGCATTTGTTTCCACAGCACTCTGAGAACATCCATTGATGAAATGAAAACACGTAAGAATATATCAGTGGGATGTATTTTTTTTTTTTTTACACATCCAAAATTATAGCCTCTTTTTTTTCACCCTACAGAAATGGAAATGATCGGCAACTTACATATGCAGTTGTCTGGCCTCTTAAAGGAGGAGGCGAAAAGGATCGAGCAATTCAGAGAGACGCAGAAAGATCAGAGAAAAAAGGTCCTTTTGGAGCATAAATAGCTTGAGGGAGACATACTTTTTTCTTCTCTATTTCAAAGTTGACATTTGGTTGTCATTCCTTCTCAGCTTGAACTCATCATGGAGAAAGTCCAGAAGGGCAAAGTTTCCTTCTACAAGAAAACAATAGATGTAAGATCAACTTGTCCTGGGAAAAAAAAAAAATCAACTTATAGGACAACCGACGTCTCCGGACAAGTTCTGTGCATAATTTGTAAAATGGCTTCAAATGACTTCTACTGAGCGTATTTGACAAAGATTCCACCGCATATAGCTATATTTTACATTTTAAGACTCGCGCTGAATATTCAGGAAGTCTTGTTTTTGAGTTGAAGAGTCCGTACTTGACGTCACTAAAGGAAACCCCCTGACCGAAAAAAAGACACATTGTAGCAGTCCTTCCATCACGTCAGTGTATTTAGCTCTACTTGTTTAGTCTGAAAATCTCATGTTGCACCCAAATGCCGCCAGAAGAGGGCGACCAAGCTCCATGGTAGGAATTTATCAGCCTGTGGAAACGGCTGCTTCATTCCTCACAACAGCTCGGTGGCCATTTTGTGCCTCTTTTCTGGGACGTTACATTGCAGTCCAGATGGCTCAAAATGACACGGAAGGACTTCTTTAACTGATTTCAAACATGTATGCTTTCCTCTTCAGAACTATTTGAATTATATTCATAACTGGATGTGTGACAAGAAAGCATATTCTCTGAATCTGAAGGCATTGTTTTGATTCTCCAGCAATGCAAGACGTCTTGGCGTGACGTCACGAACTGGGGGCGGGACTTTCTGAAAATGCCCAATTCACAGCTCAATTTTTTGCAGATTTTGGACACTAAGTCATTTTTATTGGTGTTTAGCATTTGAATAAAATATCATACTGCGTGTTTTGGGTATTTTAGATGCTATAAAACGTTTTTCTGATGTCAGTTAAGAAACACAAAAGTGACCTTTTGTCCTTTACAAGACAACCGACACCATTTTTTTGAAGCATAAATGTTTGCAATCGATTAAAGAAGTACTTGCGTATCAATTTGAGACGTCAGGACGCCAATGTAGCGTCCCAGAAAATTCACAAGATGGCACCCAAGCTCTGTTGGAAATGGGCTGGGAATTTATGTCAACTAGTATCAAATAGTCTTGGTGCAACACACAATGATTCGTCATCGTGTTATGTGTTTTCCTTCCAATTTCACCATCAACACAAAGTTTTCAGACCAAACAAAGTACCCAAAATGCATTGTGTGTCGCTTTCTCGGTCAGGGGCGTTCCTGACGTGACGTCACGGTAGGCATCGTCACCAACTCAAAAACAAGACTTCCTGAATATTCAGCGCGAGTCTTAAAACGTAAAATATAGCTATATGCCGTGGAATCTTTGTAAAATACGCTCAGTAGAAGTCATTTCAAGTGATTTTACAAATTATGGACACAACTTGTCCGGAGGCGTCGGTTGTCCTTTAAGTTCACCACATGAAGGCAGCAACCCTCATGTGATGGGGAATAATTTTGACTGGATGTATCTAAAGAAATAACGAATGGGGGTCGGTTATGTTCCATTTTTTGGGGACGGGGGTTATTTCTGAATACACTCGTTTTTATTTGTAGTATAAGGCGGTTGCACGGTTGTTTGGTCATATTTTAAGCCAAGCTTACAATTGTTTCACTTATATAATGATGTTACTTTAGTTTAAAGTTGTCTCTATGTCCACCCTAGTCTGAAAGACACTACGAGCAACGCTGCAGGGAGGCGGATGAGGTTGAGCAAACGGTGGAAAAGATGAGCAACAACTCCACAGGCACTCCAAAACAGATCGAAAAGGTTAATAATGTTTCACCCAGTCATATGATGAGCGATTTATTTCATGAGATGTTCTTCAAATTCAAAATGACCCATGTTGATTTTATTGTATTTTTTTCAGCTAAGCAACAAATCCAAACAATGCAGGGAAGCTGCAGAAGAGGCGGGTATGAAGTTTTTATGCTGTAACAACTTCCCTTTTATGGAGGATGTCACAACTATCTATTCAAATTAGATGCCGCTGTGACATATATAATGAAGCAACGATGACAAATGCAAATTTGGAGTTTTACATTTCTATGCTTAATTTTTGAATACATGGGTGTGACCCCCCTACCACTCCCCAAACCCTCACTCCCCTAATAGAGAGGCAGTACAAATCCAACATCGAGCAGCTGGACCAGCTCCGTCAAGAATGGGAATTAACACATAGCAACACGTGTGAGGTAACTCGCAACACGGTCTCAGTCCATTTATCAAGAGATGAATGTACGTACGGTTATCAAGAGCACAACTTTAAAACCAAGAGTGGTAATAATACCCGTTGCTTGTTTTCTCAATGAGGATGTGCAACACTTCCTATGTATGATAAGACAATAAAGAGTCATCACTCTGCAAACTTCCTATGTTGGCACAAAATGTTCTTGAAGTAGCGTTTTCCGGTGTATAAGTAACCTGTATTGGTTTGGATTGGATTGGATTTGCCTTTATTAGTCTCGCAGTGGAGAAATTTACATCTGTTTGGACTGAAAAATAACCATTTAATAAAATATATGCTCGATAGATACGTACATGTACAACTGGAGAGAATATTACATATGTTCCTACAAAAAATTGTTCATATGTACCGTTGTTTGTAACTTGAATGTTCATAAGTAGGAGAGCGCCTGGACCACATTTCCCAGTATATATATAAAGGTGCAAAAAGCCTTGATTTTTTTCAAAAGATGAGCCTGCGCCTTATACGCTGGTGCGCCTTATATATGAAGTAATATTGAGCCACAACATGTCTCATAACTACTCTCTGAAGCCACAACTCCATTTTCCGTTATAAAATACGTTGTGTGTAAACCCAGCCTCGACAGTCGTATATTATGTGGTATGCCTTATACAGGTAACACCCGACTTACAACAGAGTTCCGTTCCGACCAAACGGCCGTAAGTCAAAACGGTCGTAAGTCGAAATCCATTCAAAATGTTGACTCAAGAGACTAAATGACTTGCAAACTCCCCCCTTCTGGTGCCATGACACGGTCGATTGCTGTGCAAGTGAGATGCTGGCTGGCCAAGCAAAATTGTCATACACGTTGCGGTGCTAGGCGTAGAATTAAAAATTTTAAAAATAGGGTCTTGAGGTCGTGGTCGTAAGCGTAAGTCGAGCTGGTCGTAAGTCGGATGTTACTTGTATTTGGAAAACATTTATATATTTGTAGATTTGGATTTTTTTTCTTCATTCATTGAAAGTGCACTTTACAGTCCGGTGCACCTTATATATTGAAAAATTCGTTAGGGGTGCGCCTTATGCAGACGCCTCCCTATTTACAAACATTGGAGTTACAAACAACGGTAGATACGAACACTTTTGTAGTAACTTATGAAGTATAATCTCCAGTTGTACATGTACATATCTTTATAGAGCATACATTTTATTAAATGTTTATTTTTCAGTACAAATCAATACAGGTTGCTTATACAAGCCTAAAACATACATTCCATACAAAATATAGCACTGAAGCAACTTATGAACAAATTCAACTTATGAACGACCGTTCGGAATGTATCTCGTTCATAAGTTGGGAGCGTCTGTACACGGGAAAATACGGTAGAAGGTTGATTCCAGGTTAAACATTTTGAATAAATTCCATTAGAGATCTTCACATGGTGCTCCAGCAAAGTCGGGAAAGGCCACATTGCTGATTTTGATTGTACAGTGATACCTCGGTTTACGAACCCCTTGGCTTACGAACTTTTCGGTTTACGAACGTTACATGTATGAAAATTTTACCTTGGCATACGAACTTTACCAAGGGCATACAAACTTTTTTCGTACACGGAGCTGCCTCAATGAGTGATGTGTCGTTCGCGAACGAGCCCGTTCTTCTAACAACAAAATGGCAGCCGACTGTTTTGGTATTCTATTCCCCGCCCCCAATCTTTGGTTAAAGCCACGTGATTAGTCAAGAACGCAGCAGTGAGGGGGAGGTGGTTTAAACATGAAAGAGAAAGACAGACGACAGTGAGAGAGTTTCAACTTTGATAGTTCAAAGGCAGAGTGTAGACCGCAAGGTTAAAATATCCCATCAATCAGGCTCCACAAATAACCCGCACAAGCCATCTGTACACATGATGCAAAAAGCTATCAACCCAGCTAAACAGAACACAATTGATGAGGAATTAGATAAAATTATCACAGAGAAAGCACCTACAAGGGATCATTCCTCAAGATGGTCAAAGAAGGTTACGTTCCTCATCAAGTGTTTAATGCTGATGAAACTGGCCACTCCATTCCATAAAGCCATCAATGACCATCACACAGGTAAATAAAACGAGTTTATTATACAGTACAGTTTATTTCTTTAATTATAATGCCATAGCACATTTATTATACATAAAATAAGGTATATTTTGTGTAGTTTTAAGGCTTAGAAAATTAGAATATCGAAAATTATGTTTTATGGTGACCTGGGAACGGATTATTCTCATTTCAATGTTTCCTATGGGAAATTAATTTTTGGGATACACACTTTTCGCCTTACACACACTGTCTGGGAACCAATTAAGTTCGTAAGCCAAGGTATCACTGTATTTGAATTATCCAAATATCCGACAGTATTGTAAAAGTTGAATTTTTCCCATCATGTCGTATTGCAGATGTTTCAGCAGCAGGAAGCAGAGCGCTTGAAGGCCCTGAGGAACGGTTTATGGGTGCATTGTAACCACTTGTCCATGCATTGCGTGAAGGCCGATGAAGTGAGCTGGCGCATAACTAACATATTCTGTTTTCAGATCAAGTTTGAAAACAAAATGTGATTTAAAATGTCTTCTGCTTCCAGTGCTATGAAGGTGTAAGGAAGATTCTGGAAAAATGTGACATTATCGTTGACATGAACTGCTTTGTGGGGATTAAAGGCACCGGCTCCATCCGTCCCGGTAGGCAGCCTGCCATATTTGAATATGAGACAGGAGAATATTTTCATGTTATGTCCTAAAGGACAACCAACACCATTTTTTGTTTCCTAACTGACATCAGAAAAACGTTTTATAGCATCTAAAATACCCAAAAAACGCATGCTGATATTTTTAGTCAAATGCAAAACACCAATAAAAATGACTTGAAGTGTCCAAAATCTGCAAAAAATTGATCTGCGAATTGGGCATTTTCAGAAAATTCTGCCCCCAGTTCGTGACGTCACCCCAAGACGTCTTGCATTGCTAGTGAATCAAAACAATGGCTTCAGATTCGGAGAAGATGCTTTCTTGTTACTCATCCAGTTATGAATATGGTTCAAATAGTTCTGAAGAGGAAAGCATAAATGTTTGCAATCGATTAAGGAAGTCCTTCCGTATCATTTTGAGGCCTCTGGACTCCAATGTAGCTCCCAGAAAATGCAGAAGATGGCGCCCAAGTTCCGTTGGAAATGGGCTGATTTGTCTGCTGCGAATTTGTGTCAACTAGTATCAAATAGTAGTCTTGGTGCAAAACACAACGATTCACCATCGCGTTATTGGTGTGTTTTCCTTCTAATTTCGCCATCAACACGAAGTTTTCAGACCAAACAAAGTACCGCAAAATGCATGGTGTGTCGCTTTCTCGGTTCCAGATGTGACGTCGCGTGTGGATCGTCATCAACTCGAAAACAAAACTTCCTGAATATTCAATATCAACACACAATGATTCGCCATCGTGTTATGTGTTTTCCTTCTAATTTCGCCATCAACACAAAGTTTTCAGACCAAACAAAGTACCCAAAATGCATTGTGTGTCGCTTTGTCGGTCAGGGGCGTTCCTGAGGTGACGTCACGGTAGGTATCGTCACCAACTCAAAAACAAGACTTTCTGAATATTCAGTGCGAGTCTTAAAACGTAAAATATAGCTATATGCCGTGGAATCTTTGTAAAATACGCTCAGTAGTGATTTGAAGTGATTTTACAAATTATGGACACAACTTGTCCGGAGGCGTCGGTTGTCCTTCAACACGTATTCATTGTGTGGATCTCAATATCGTTCAGTTATTCTTTACCCTTGTCCCCAGCTCCCATTGAATATCAAAATTACTACGCAAGAGATGGCACAGAGGTTCGAAATGGAAGCATGGGACTGGTAGGCGGAGTCATGAAAAAGTAGGAACAAAAAAAATATATATATATTTACAATCACGCAGCCGAAAAACAATTGTTAAGATTGTACTCTTCTCATTTGTAGGTTTTCAAATCTCCTACAAGGGAATTCTTTGGGAGGCTCGAGCATGAGCATTCACAAAGATGTCGGTGCAGACAGTACAGGTAAAGCTTGGGGCTGAATGAAATATATGCGCCAACAAGAAACTGAAATCATCTCTTTGAATTTTTAATCTTGAATAATGACTTTCAAAACAAAAGTTGCACTTGATAAATTTAACTCATTCACTGCCATTCCCGAATGTATTCGGGAATCGAAAAGCATGACGCGTGCCAGTGTGTTTGAAGCTTCGGTCAAATCGCTGGCAATGTGTTTCCCTCTCATGAGGGGGCAGCATTAACCTTTTGTACAGCCGCCACCACTTTCAATGCAGATAAGTCTAATAATAAATAATAAAATAATAATAATGCGAAAAAAGGTCAAATTGACCCGTAACATAATACAATGGTTAAAGCGCTATATAAACCAATATGTATGTCTTGCATTGTATTTTGGACAGCCGCCCTCATTTCAAGCTCATATAACTCCATACTCATATAATTTAGGAATTAACTCTTTTTCTAATGAGAACAGATTCTAAGGTTTCTAACACTGTACTGAATAATAATAATAATAATAATAATAATAATAATACATTTTATTTTAAGCGCCTTTCAAAGCTCTCAAGGACACTTTACAGTCACAGACAAGCATACATACAATAATAAATAAAATACAATTATAAATAGAATAAAATAAATAAAATACAATTACAAATAATGTTTATTTAGTCCTAAAACTCAACATTCTGTGGGTCCTGGAATTCAAGTGACAATGACAAAAACCCTGGCACTGGAGTGGACACATTTTTGCACATGTCTGGCAGTGAATATCTATTAGCTATCTAGCTAGCTATTAGCTATATCGCTAGCTATCTAGCCATGAAATGTATTATTATTATTATTATTATTATCATTATTATTAGCGAGCTATCTATTAGATATCTGGCTGCTGGCTAGCAAGCTAGCTATTAGCTATCTATTGGCTATGAGTGGGTTGGGTGAGCGCTGGCACGTGTGGCTGCCGCTGCTCACCCTCAGAGAAACTTGCCCTGTGGCTGTGGTGTGTCCTTGAGAGTTTTGAGGGGCACTTATAAGTGACATGTATTATTATTGAAATAAAATGTATTATTATCATATTAAAATTATTATTATATGATGTGGGCGTTACTTCCGGGTTGAGTGAACGCTGGCGTGTGTGGCTGCCGCTGCTCACCCATAAAAAAAAACGTATCCTGTGACTGTAAAGTTACCTTGAGAGTTTTGAAAGGCGCTTATAAATGAAATGCATTATTATTATTATTGTTATTATTAACTGACTCTCCGACTAACTCCACAGGGGACTATGAAGACGTCTATACCGATATCCCAAAGATTCATAGCTTCAACCAGGGTGAGCAGTACAAGGCAGTGTATGAGTACATGGCCCAGGTGTGTTCTTAGCTCCACTTTTTACCTATTTCTTTAGCTGAATGGGGAAAAAGTTACAACTGAAGGTGTTTGTTTGTTTGTTTGTATGATTTTTTTCCTTAGAGAGATGACGAACTCTCCATGTTTGTCGGGGACACCGTGCTCGTCATGAATCAGGGTGAAGACGGCTGGTGGATGGTGCAGCGCTATGGCCAAACGGGGTTGGTTCCAGGCTCTTACCTTACCAAAGAATGAGTTGAGACAATGGAACTCGGACTTGTTAGTAATTATTTGTGAATAATGTCTTTTTTTTTCTCATATGTATTAAATTCTTAAATAATACAATTTTTATTGTGTATTTAATTTAGCAGAGCCTTCTTCCGAATGACAAGTGTCCTGATCTGTATTGTAAAAAATACCAGCTGCCCTTTTTATAAAAGCCGACGGCATCGGCTGTTGCATTCGGTGTCTCGGGAATTTCTGAAACCCTAATGCCATTAAAGTCTCTACACTTCTTTACAAGTTAATTACAATCTTAGGAGTCAGTCGCTACAAACAAGAAAATACTACCGGAAACAAATTCCTTGTGTGTTCTATGTTGGGCGCTGTCTCTAGCGGTCAGCAGCGCCAAAAATCAAACTCCAATCAGGAGAAAGCAAAAAGGATAAATATGTGTTATATATTGAAAAGGTAACTTACATACAGAGATGAAGATTGAAAAACGGAGACGTGTTTAAGCTGAAATTCGCTGCAACATTGCACAATATGGTCTGCCGGTCTTTTACACATAGTGCAAATTAAAGAGGTAATCACCCCATTGCGTATCTTCCATACAGTACAGTTTGGTTTGCATCTAAAAGTCAATCGTACATTCTCAGCTACCATTGGGAAAAACTATGCGTGCGAAGAAAAAAAATGTAGCGTCAATAACTTAATGTTTGTGTGGTCATGGATTCACCAACGCGTTTGACGAAGGTGATACTTAAGCGTAGGTGCCTCCTGTGATGAGGAGCTGGTAGCTGGGATCGTTTCTTCTGCGACACAGCACGACGCATGCTGACAACATCCCCAAAATCTGATCGGGACAAAAACAAAAGAGGAAAAACTTTGTCTATTGCATTTGTTGAATATCTCATCATCATCACACTTGCACTTAAAGGACAACCGACGCCTCCGGACAAGTTGTGTCCATGATTTGTAAAATCATTTCAAATGACTTCTACTGAGCGTATTTTACAAAGATTCCACGGCATATAGCTATATTTTACGTTTCGAAACTTGCGCTGAATATTCAGGAAGTCTTGTTTTTGAGTTTCCAGTGTTTGAGATTCCAGAACGCTCCTGACCAAGAAAGCGACACACAATGTATTTTGGGTACTTTGTTTGGTCTGAAAACTTCGTGTTGATGGCGAAATTAGAAGGAAAAGACATAAATAACGCGATGATGAATCGTTGTGTGTTGCACCATGGCTACTATTTGATACTAGTTGACACGAATTCCCAGCAGACAAATCAGACCATTTCCAATGGAGCTTTGGCGCCATCTTGTGCATTTTCTGGGACGCTACATTGGAGTCCTGACAGCTCGAATTGATACGGAAGGACTACTTTAATCGATTGCAAACATTTATGCTTTCATCTTCAGAACTCCAAATCTGAAGCCATTGTTTTGATTTTAGAGCAAGGCAAGACGTCCTGGCGTGACGTCACGAACAAGAGTGCGGGACCTTCTGAAACTCGCCATCTCCGAGGTCATTTTGAAGTAGTTTTGAGACACTTTAACTCATTTTTATTGGTGTTTTTGCATTTGACTAAAAATATCTGCCCGTGTGTTTTAGGTGCTATAAAACGTTTTTCTGATGTCAGTTGGGAAACAAAAAATGGTGTTGGTTCTCCTTTAAAATGTCATACATTATATACAGACACCCCCCTACTTACGAACATTCGAGTTACGAACAACTGTACATACGAACATTTTTGTCGTAATACATGTGTGTGTGTGTGTGTGTGTGTGTGTGTATATATATATATATATATATATATATATATATATATATATATATATATATATATATATATATATATATATATATATATATATAAAAATAGTAATGCATAGATTATATTAAAAGTATTACGTTTTGGTAGTCTTATAAATATTGCACTTGGAAATCAATGCATAATCGTGGTTATTAATCGTGGGTATTAATTGTAAATGAAATCTCAATTGAAGTAATCATAATATTACATCCCACCTACCCCCACTGAAAAATGAATAAAATAAAAATTATCCTACCCGACAAGTTCAGAACTCAAATGTACTACGACTGCAGTTGATAAACCCAATGTCATCTAATGAAATACCTACCTGGATGACAGCAAAAATCAGCGCAGTCCAGATGATGTACATCATAATCTCTTTTAACTTCTTCACTACAAGCGCCTCACAGCCCTGGAAACAAACAATACACGGTAAAGAAAAAATTCCGATGGAGTGATTTATTTATCACTCAATCAAATCGAAGCCCCCCGCCGGGTTTTACTTCTTGGTAAAGTTCTTCAGGGCGAGTGAGGGATCCTGTGCAGAGTCCACCGACTTTTACGTTGCAACAGCTGATAGGCACGCTGTTCTTGGATGCTTCAAACCAACGTGTGTACTGCCAGTCCGAGTAATTGCGGATTCCGCAACACTGGAGCTGAACAAAACAAATGTACAGTGATACCTCGGCTTACGGACGCTTTAGCTCACGAACTTTTCACTTTACGAACAATAAATTCGCGAGAATATAATCTAGGCAAACGAACTAGCTTTCGGCAGACGAACCAAACCATACAGAGCCACGACGGGTAGCGGACTAGTTTTCCACACCCCCTTTGAGTGCAGACGTGGTTTGCTATTGAGTGGAGTACTTTTGCAATAATGGGACCGAAAAATACCCCACCACAGGCTAGTGTTAAGCCGAAGAGGACACAAAACAAAATTACGGTCGAGCAGAAGAAGGAGATCATCGAAAAACACGAACGCTACGTGTGGCTAAAGGTGTTTCTGTGTTGTCTAAGCAATGGTCTCAGGCAATAGAAGAGGTTGAAACACCTCAGTTGATTTGGATTAATGAAAATCAGCCTAGCGGGGGACCGCGTGAGTGAGGTTATTATCGCCAAAAAAGCACCTCAACTTCACTCAGATATCATCAAGAGGCAACTACATCAACGACTATCACAAAGGTAAATAAAACGACTTTATTATACCGTACAATTTATTTATTTAATTACAATACAATAGTACATTTATTATACAGAAAATAAGGTATATGTATATGTAGTTTTAAGGCCTACTCATGAGAAATGTTTTACGGGGACCGGGGAACGGATTATTCTCATTTTTAATGATTTCTTAAGGGAAATAAATGTTTGGCAGACGAACTTTTCGCCTTACACACACTTTCTGGGAACCAATGAAGTTCGTAAGCTGAGGTATCACTGTATATGCTTAGTAAGTGTGGCCGCATGTTCTCATCTTTTAGTTGTGCGTCCTCACCTGTCTCTGAAGGTAGTCAATGGCGCGGCTCTGTGCGTTGCTGTTGGTGCCGTTGTACTCGTTATATATTTCATGGATGGAACTATTCACGTCATCTTCAACCTGGCAACGGTAATGATATGAGACATTTAAAATTAAAACACATTCAAACGCCGGCTACTTGTGTACGGCATTCTCACCTTTGCTCTGTAAATATATCCCAGAACCACAACGGCTACTTCGGTCATGAAAACCACCAGCAGAATGATGACAAACTGTAGGGAAAAATTTGTATTTAATTTACACTGAAACTACATATTCCGTCCTTCGGATTCAAAACTTTATCCTGTCATTTTTCATGTGTTTTGCATGTTTTGCCCATGCTTGTGTGCTTGCGGTTATTTTGTGAGATTGTTTGCATAGTTGATATTGACTGTAAAATCGATGCATAAAACTAAAAAAATGTATCCAACGATAGATTCAAACACCGAAATCTTCAACGAAACTGCACAACTTTCTCTATCAAAAGTCTGCTGCTTATACAACAATGCAGGCCATAATGGTGATACTCAGCTTGTGAGAAAAATATAACTGCCATAAATATAGAAATACACCACCACTTTTGGGTAGCATAATCATTTTTCATTTTCATAGCAGCGCTTTCATATATCACAGTGTGTACTGACCGTCATGAGTCCACATTGGCTCTCTCTCACGGTGGCGCAGCATCCGATGAGCCCTATGATGAAGAGGAGCGCTCCAGCCGCGATGATGACGACGGCCGGGATCAGCGTGTACACGTCTTCAAAAAAGTGGTCGTAGTCATCGTATGTGATGAACACATACGCGCCGGCGTAGCAAAGGATGCCGGCGGCCGCCTGATGGTGAACGACATGTAAAATTATTCATTTTATCACAAGTTGGAGAATTTACCTTTAGAGGGGAATCTTACACCATGGCGTATATCAATAAACATATGACTCGACATTATCATCATGTAAATGCTGACATCCTTTTGGGTTTACTGAGTAAATGTTGACATCATAAATACTATCCTTCTGTTCAGGATTCTGGCTCCATAAAATGCCAAAATACACACAACTACATCGTTTTGAATTAAGGAGGAGAATCGTGTTGAAATGGCCATACTTAGCGAGACTGTTTTTTTTATATACACTCTGTGTGTGTATATATATAAAATAAAAAAGAAATCCTCGTCTCACCCACCATGGGTGGTGTCTGTCCACCATTTCAGCTCGGGTCCTCTACCAGAGGCCAGGAAGCTTGAGGGTTCTGCGCAGTATCCGTGCTGTTCCCAGCACTGCGCTTTTCTGGACCGAGATATCCGATGTTGTTCCCGGGATCTGTTGCAACCACTCGTCGAGTTTGGGGGTCACTGCCCCGAGTGCTCCGACCACCACAGGCACGACTGTCACCTTTACCTTCCAGGCTCTCTCCAGCTCCTCTCTGAGCCCTTGGTATTTCTCGATTTTCTCGTGTTCCTTCTTTCTGATGTTTCCATCACTCGGGACCGCTACATCCACGACAACGGCTTTCCTTTCCCCTTTATCTATGACCACGATATCTGGTTGGTTGGTCATTACCACCTTGTCGGTCTGTATCTGGAAGTCCCACAGGATCTTTGCTCGGTCATTCTCCACCACCTTGGGAGGTGTTTCCCATTTTGACCTTGGGGTTTCCAGTCCATACTCCGCACAGATGTTTCGGTAGACTATGCCAGCCACCTGGTTATGGCGCTCCATGTAGGCTTTCCCTGCCAGCATCTTACACCCGGCAGTTATGTGTTGGATTGTCTCAGGTGCCTCTTTGCACAACCTACACCTTGGGTCTTGTCTGGTGTGGTATATCCCTGCCTCTATGGCTCTGGTGTTCAGGGCCTGCTCTTGGGCAGCCAGGATGAGTGCCTCTGTGCTGTCCTTTAGGCCAGCCCTCTCTAGCCACTGATAGGACTTCTTGAGATCAGCCACTTCTGTTATGGTTCGGTGGTACATCCCGTGTAGGGGCTTTTCCTCCCATGATTGTCCGTCTTCCAGCACCTCATCCTCTGTTCCCCATTGTCTGAGACATTATATATATATATATATATATATTCCTTCAGGAATCAGTGAAGCGCCTACAAGTATTTTTCATGTATTTGTTTGTTAGTGCAAACAAGTTTTTTTTTTTATTTCTGCTTGTGTGTTTGTGTCAGTCATATATCATATAATTGTTTATTTCACTTTTTAATTATGGCGTGATTCGATGACATAATGGCGATCTTTTTATTAATTATGCATCTGAGACAAATGCACGTTTTGAACCTCCTTAGGTGAAGGGATGAAATCATTTCTCAGCCAACTCCACCCCCGACTTCATGCATGTGGTAGATAGTGTGTGATGTTTTCTTGGTTCTTTTGGATGTAGACCAATGTATTTAATCCCAAAACACAACCCGGGGTTGCTTCGACTTCGACTGCTAACCGAGTAGTTACATTCTTGTCAATCTGGTCGGTTCTTGGTCACACAAAGACCGGTTGGAGAGAAAACAAAGCGGCTAGCCTAAGAGCTAAAGTCGTCACTAAGTTTCGACACAAACAATATTTAGTAGCTAGCTTGCCGGCTAGCTCGCTCAACGCTACGCCATGACGCACGACCAACTCGGAGCAACACAATAAATCAACAAACTTACCCAAAATATGAGGTTCAGAAAGACCAACACGGTCTTTGAAGAAGTGATACCACACTGGCCCATGGCAAACTCTGGAATTTACGCCTATGCTTGGTTTTAAGCGGTTATTTTAGACAATGATATTACACATTTCACTCTATCTGCTCTACCGTGTAGTCGTGTGTAGGAATGCTGGCGTCGCAGCGCCACCTCACAGTGCAGCCCAAGTACGAAAAGTTTGGGGTTTACTGACATCTAGCGCCAGTATAAGGTATTGATTGGTGATACTTTCACTTTGACGACGTACAGGACTTCGAAAACGCACTGTGGTCACAAACCAGGACTGGGGACATTAAAGTTGGCAAACATGTTACCCAATAAAAGCCTACTTGTAACTTTATACAACTCCAAATAAAACATACTCGTCCAAATAATTGAACATTCAGTGAAAAAAATAATAATACTCACATTCAATCGAAATGGTAACTTCCGTTATTTTTTTTAAAAGAGCGTCAACCCAAAACTCAAAAATCCAGACAGAATGTCTCGGCAACGACCCAGTAGATCTCTCGTCATGCCAGAGAACTCCTTGAGATTACGGATAAACGGTGGAAAAGGGATAGATGGATTGTCAAAATCGGCAACATGTTTTTAACTCCAACAATAAAGAATAAATGGAATAAAAAATTAAACATTGACAATAAAGAAAATTAATTCAGTTAAAAGATATCTTTCTGTGAAACAACCCTAGTTTAAGTGGCGCTCTTGTGACACTGAATGATGGTCCGACAACAATTGGGCTGTAGTTACACTTATCAGATCATAATATAGAAAGACTGTATTGTCGTGTTGTCAAATAAGGCACACGTGAGTCCAGCTGTGCGTTAACGTGGGTAACTCTTTATTTAGCCTCCAATGCTGTGCTTCTTCCCAGTCACTCCCCCTCCTGGTCCTTGGCGCCTCCTGCTGACGTCATCGCCCAGCGCCACTGATCTTGTCAACAATCACACCACATCTCCCCTTTCTAGAATCATTGGATAGACTACCAATGATTCAACAGACCTTGAGGATTATTCTGCCTCGTGGTTGAAAGGTCTGCTCGTCCCTCAGACTGTGACAAGGGATCGCATAGGAAAAACAAACATATTTGAGACAATCCATTTGAGAACAATAACTTGATGGTCCATCATAACTGATCCTCCTCTATGCTCTGTAATGGGCTGAACATTGTATGGACAAACAGAACAGCATGTACAAGTACATCTCAATATTCGGAATACACCCACCCCCGTTTTTTTTTTTTTTTTTTTTTTTTTTTTTTTTAACGAACAACCCTGCAAGCAGAGCCTGAAAGTAGGGGGAAAATGGGTGAAAAAAAAGAAAATCACAAGTCCAACCTGGTTGGTTTCACCACGACTCTCCCAAACCTGGTCTTGGTAGTAGGAGTGGGTGGTGGTTCTGGAAGATTGTGCTGTAGTGGTCCCGCTGATGGACTTTCTGGATCGCTTCCCGAAGACTGCTCCGCTGCATCACAGCCACTCTGCTCAGGCGAGGACCTCATTGGGATGAGATGACGCCGGTTTCGTCTGATGGTCCCGTGAGGTCCCTCTACCAGATATGATCGTGGGGAAGCATGTCTTTCGATGATGGCTCCTTCCGCTCCTTGGTCCTTAATCCACACACACTGTCCCGGGTTGAGTCTGACGAGGTTCTGTGCACGATGTCGCGTGTTGTAGCGTTGTGCATCTTTTGTCCTCTTCTCATCTTCCTTCTGGATGATGGCTTCTCGGTCGGGGATGGCTGGGTTAAGCAGGACAGGAAGGATGGGAACCCTCGTGCGGAGTCTCCTCCCCATTAGAAGCTGAGCGGGGCTGTACCCGTTTTCAAGAGGGGTAGCCCTGTACGCAAGCAAGGCCAGATAGGGGTCATCTGCTTTTTTCAAGAGGCTTTTGATCGTTTGAACTGCACGTTCTGCCTCGGCATTGCCTTGAGGGTATCGTGGGCTACTTGTAATGTGGCGGAACCCATACGACTCCGCAAACTCTGTGAAGACTGTTCCGGAGAACTGAGGCCCTCCATCCGAAACCAAAAGGTCCGGGATCCCATGGCGTGCATATATTGATTTGAGGTGGCGGATTACCTCGTTCGATTTTGTGGAGGCCAACAGAGCTATTTCCACATACCTTGACATGTAGTCTACAACCAGCAAGTAGGTCTTGTTTCCGAGCATGAACAAATCTGCTCCTAGCTTTTCCCATGGTCTTCCTGGGTACGGTGATGGAATCATTGGCTCTCTGTGGTTCAGTCTCTCCTTGCAGCATGTTCGGCAGTTGAGAACCAACTCGTTCAGCTGTTGGCTTAGCCCAGGCCACCACACCGCCCGCCGCGCTCGTTCTCTACACTTTACCACGCCCTGGTGACCTTCATGCAGTTTAACGAGAACATCATTTCTCATGGTTGAAGGTATGACAATTCTCTGTCCCTTCAGTAGGATTCCGTCGTGGACTGTGAGGAATGCCTGCTCTGCTCTGTACAGCCTGAGTGCCGGTTCATTGGGGCCTTGTTCAGGCCAGCCTTCTTTGCACAACTGCATCACACGTGCACACACGCTGTCCCTCTGCAGCTGCTCTCTCAGCCTTTCGAGGTAATTGGTGGTTGCCGGGAGGTTCTCCATCACCATGTCGATGTAGATGTTCGTATCTTCGAGCAATTCTTTGTCATCTGGTGTCGCCTCCTTCTCCACTGGAGCTCGAGACAGTGTGTCAGCTGTCAACAGGCTTTTTCCTGGGACGTGAGAGATGGAGTAAGAGTAGCGCATGAGTCGCATTCTGAAGCGTTGTATCCGTGGAGGTAATGTATCCAGGGCTTGGGACCCCAGGAGACTCAGGAGAGGTTTGTGGTCCGTCTCCATCAAGAAATGCTTCCCGATGAGAAAGTTACGAAACCTCTCGCAGGCCCAGGTCAGCCCCAGAGCCTCCTTCTCCACTTGAGCATATCTCTGCTCCGTAGATGTGAGCGAGCGTGACACGTAAGCTATTGGTCTCCATTCTTCCTCCCACTTTTGGAGAAGAACTCCGCCCAACCCGTACGACGACGCATCTGCAGAGACTTTACTTTCTCTGTTGGGATCAAACATGGCCAGCACCGGTGTGGACGTCAGCGCGTCTTTTAAATCTTGAAAGGCTCGTGCCTGGTCGACGCCCCACACCCAGCAGTTCCGTTTGGACAGGAGGTCTCGGAGAGGCTTGTCTCGATCTGCCAACCCCGGCACAAACCTCCCCAGTTGGTTCATCATTCCGAGAAAACTTCTCAACTCTGTTAGATTTGTTGGTTCCGGCATCATCCTTACTGCCTCAGTTTTAGCTGGGTCTGGCCTGATGCCGCTGTCTGAGATCACATGGCCTAGAAATGTCACCTCTGACTTTGACAGTTCACATTTTTCCACATTGAGAGTGATGCCTGCCTCCTGGATTTTCTCCAAGGTAGCATGCAGGCGGGCATCGTGCTCCTCCTGCGTCCTGCCCCATATGAGCACATCATCCATGAGGCAAACAACACCGTCCAGCCCTTCTGTAACCTCTGTTACCATTCTGTTTTGAAAGCGTTCAGGGGCGGAGGCTATCCCAAAAGGTAGCCTCTTGAAATAATAGCGTCCAAATGGCGTGATGAAAGTTGTAAGCTTTGCGGAATTAGGTGTTAGGGGTATTTGCCAGAACCCCATTTTTGCATCCAGCTTACTAAAAACCCTGGCTCCAGCCAGCATGCCGAGTGTTTCCTCCACTGATGGCAGGATATACTTTTCTCTGCAGACTGACTCGTTGAGTTTGGTGAGGTCGACACAGATTCGTACAGCACCTGATTTCTTGGGCACTACCACGATGCCAGCGCACCAGTCTGTTGGCTGCTCGATTCTTTTTATTACTCCGAGTCGTTCCATGCGGGATAGCTCTTTCTTGACTTTGTCCATTAATGGCAATGGAATCCTCCTTGGTGTTTTTAAAGAGAAAGGTTCAGACCCTGGTTTCAGTTTGATGTTGTACGGCTGCCGCATCTTTCCGAGTCCAGTGCATATTTTTGGGTAGTTGTCTTTTAATGACTGCATAGTGACGCTGCCTAGGCGTGCGACGAGCCCCAGCCTGCAGCTCACAGATCTCCCCAGCAAGGCAGTATGCACATGACGACTGATGTAAACATCCTCCATCACCTCCTTCTCACCTTTTCTCAGCGGCAGCTTGGCGACGCCCACAACCTCAAGAGGGCTGCTCCCTGGTCCCAGGAGTCGTTTTGTTGCCTTTTTGAGTTTAGGGAGATTGTTTTGATACGTGACCTTGAATGCTTTGTATGGCAGAACAGTGACGTCGGCGCCAGTATCGATTTTAAACATCACACTGCGCTGATTTATGTCGATCTTGACCATCCACGGATCACGGTCTGTCACAACACTGCCAAGGAGAACTGCTTCCTCCCCCTCGTCTTCCTCATCTCCTGTAATTTCATGCGTCGATTTGAATTTACATACGCGCTGAAAATGTCCCTTCCGCCCGCAAGCATGACATTTCACCTCATGGGCCGGACAATCAAATTTTGGATGAGAAGGAGAGCTGCCGCATTTCTGGCACACTGACTGTGCCCCCCTTTCCTTCCTAAAGTGAGTACTGTGGGGCTTGTTTGTCTGGCTATTGGCATAGTTGGGTGAGTTTTTAGCCGTCTTTAATTTGCTTTTGAACACTCTGTCAACAGATTCGGCGCCACTTGCCTCTGAGTTGGTGTCCCCCCGCAGATAAGGCTGTTGCCTCTTCACCTCCTCACTTTGCCGTGCTATTCTTATGGCTTTTTCAAGGGTCAGATCCGCATCCAACTGCAATCGTTCGGACAATCCCTTGTCCCGTAGTCCGACTACAATTCTGTCTCTGATCAGTTCATTGCGTAGCGTCCCATAGCTACAATGCTCTGCCAGGGCATACAGTGCAGTGACAAACGAATCCACACTCTCCCCTTCCTTTTGATAGCGCATGTTGAATATTGCACGCTCAAAGATGACATTTTTCTTCACAACGAAGAAGTCTTGGAGTCCCCTCCGCACTTCTTGATACGTGCACCGTTGAACCTCCGTCAGATTCAACCCGCGTAAAATATCATCAGCCTCGTCACCCATGCAGTAAATAAGTGTGTTTACTTGATTTTCTTCAGAACTCGCTTTAAGGTTACTTGCCAGGCGAAATCTTTCAAATCTCCTGATCCATTTTTCCCACTCCTGCGGTTTTGAGAAGTCAAAGGGTTCTGGCGGCTGGATGTTGAACGTGGCGCACGGCCCCGCGGTGACGACTGGTCCCGCAGCCTGCTGTGCACCTCGCGCCATGGCTCCATTAGCCCGTGCCGATGTTCCATCCTCTACGTCGCTCATGTTGCCTTTTTCTCTCCGCCGCGTTTCCAAAATATCCTCTTCGCGCACACCACGTCAACTACAGGACTTCTGACACCATGTCGTGTTGTCAAATAAGGCACACGTGAGTCCAGCTGTGCGTTAACGTGGGTAACTCTTTATTTAGCCTCCAATGCTGTGCTTCTTCCCAGTCACTCCCCCTCCTGGTCCTTGGCGCCTCCTGCTGACGTCATCGCCCAGCGCCACTGATCTTGTCAACAATCACACCACATGTATGGCGTAAAAAAGTAACATTCTCTGATGCAGATTAAAGACACAAGACGAAAAAATAGAAATGTAAGACATGGCTTTAATTTTTCACTTTTGACAACAACAATGTTGATCTATAAAAATATGTCCTTTAATATGTACAATACTGTACAACACTTTAGTTTTACCATGCTTTCCAAATTGTTGTGAAATACAGTGCATTTTGTAAAAGATTTGATATGTGAACAAATACATGAGAGCAAACACAAAGCTAACGTGCGTTTATTCAAATTTTATTCCGTTTTTGAAGTGAAAACGCCGGCCCTTTTCTTCACAGCCAGCACAAAGTAAATGGTCAATTGGTCGTGGTTTAAACTATTTTAAATGTTAAATATGAAACAAATGAAGACAAATTAGTTATCCATGGATGTGCCGTTCTTGTTGTATCTTTTGTTACAGTTCATACACCCAAACTGTAGAGGGCGATAAACCTTAATCCTCTCGACAAAAAGTGGTCAAATGACATCCCGAAGAAAACATCTATGATGTCATAGCGTCGCACACTGACGTCGCTTGTCGCACTTCGACCTAACACTCGTAAGAATCACAGACGTTTAGAGAATAATGCTGTCATTGATACACTCTACTCTTACGAACAGACTAAGAAAAACTTGACGCAAACCCTAAGCTGATGTTTTCTCGCTGTAACGATTAATTTACTTCCGGTTACAGTGATAAACAGTTAGCCTCTGATTGTACACGAAGTTTTCATTGAGCGTTCATCACTCGAATATTTTATCAAACGACTATTAAAATACCCTGCCCCCCCAAAAAACGCATTCGCGGGGATTTATTGACACATCATAACTAAGATTCTACCACACGCTGAACTGTCGAAGTGTGAGTAAAAGATTTACAGACGTTTTTACTTTATTGTCGCACTGAGCTCTGATTTCTTTTAATCCGAAAGCTATTTCTACGGCCATAATATAAAGCAAGCAAGTCGGTGGTCTGACAATGATTTCGATGTTGTTTTCATTCAGGTGTGGTAACAATGGAGAATGGTGATGGAAAGGAGACATTGGAGGCAAAGGTGGTCCCTAAAACACAGCAGCTCTGTCGTTTCTTCTCTCAGGGAAGACGTTGTTACTTTGGGGCCAAGTGTAAATATTTGCACATAAGACAGGACTCAAGATATGTTCAGAAAGAATCAATCACGAGTCCTAGCCTGGGCGATGTCACATCCCTCCCCTCTGTGGGCCTGGAAGGCGATGGTGACATCCTCGCAGCAAAGCCCAAGGCGTCCTCAGGAATAGGACGCCGTGCCTGCCGCTACTTTTTATCCGGGCACTGCACGATGGAGGACAGGTGTCGCTTCTGGCATCCATCTCAGTTCCCCAAAATGGGGGAGCAAGCGGAATCAACAGAGCAGATAGGCTTTGTGCAAAGGAGAGCCCCTGCGCCTCGGCCTAACGTCCTCCAGGAGGTCAAACTGCGCGAGCTGACTAAGGAAGTTGGCGCACAGCTACGGGAGACCGAGATAAAGCAGCTGAAGAGGCGTTTTCCAAAAGATCGTCTTATAATTCAAGAGCGGAGCGATGGCAAGGTTACGTATTACAGGGTCACTATGGAAGCCACTGATCCAGACTGGGTAAATATCAAAGTCAAAGTCAAAGTATGACTTTATTGTTTAATCGTGTCTTGACATTCGCATGCACAACTCACCTATAACCAGCACAGGAACTGCTGATTCACTCTAAACTACAGTGATACCTCGGTTTACGAACCCCTTGGCTTACAAACTTTTCAGTTTACGAACGTTACATGTATGAAAATTTTACCTTGGCATACGAACTTTACCATGGGCATACAAACATTTTTCGTACACTGAGCTGCCTCAATGAGTGATGTGTCGTTCGCGAACGAGCCTGTTCTTCTAACAACAAAATGGCAGCCGACTGTTTTTGTCCTCTATTCCCGGGCCCCAGTCTTTGGTTAAAGCCACGTGATTAGTCAAGAACGCAGCAGTGAGGGGGAGGTGGTTTAAACATGAAAGAGAAAGACAGACGGCAGTGAGAGAGTTTCAACTTTGATAGTTCAAAGGAAGAGTGTAGACTGCAAGGTTAAAATATCCCATCAATCAGGCTCCACAAACAACCCGCACAAGCCATCTGTACACTTGATGCAAAAAGCTATCAACCCAGCTAAACAGAACACAATTGATGAGGAACTAGATACAATGATCACAGAGAAAGCACCTACAAGGGCTGATTCCTCAAAATGGTGAAAGAAGGTTACGTTCCTCATCAAGTGTTTAATGCTGATGAAACCGGCCACTCCATTCCATCAATGACCATCACAAAGGTCAATAAAATGACTATTATACAGTACAGTTTATTTCTTTAATTATAATAACATAACATATTTATTATACATAAAATAAGGTATATTTTGTGTAGTTTTAAGGCATAGAAAATTAGAAAGTAGAAAAGTATCTTTTATGGGACCTGGGAACGGATTATTCTCATTTTAATGGTTTCCTATGGGAAATTAATTTTTGGGATACACACTTTTTGCCTTAAGCACTCTGTCTGGGAACCAATTAAGTTCGTAAGCCAAGGTATCACTGTAGTTTGTATGATAAGTTGACATCTCCTCTAAACATATCAATTCTTATGCTCTTTGCAGCCGTTTGATTTGAAAGAAATTGACATCATGGTGAGCTTTCCAGACACATATCCACAAGAGGTAACGACCGTAACTTTTTAATACTACTCAGCAATCATATGATGACATCATAAAATACCACAACAGTTTTCATTCCATTACAGATTTTCACCCTTGAAATCCCATTGGATCAAGAGCTGCCTCTCGTGATGGGAAGGTATTAAAAGCAGCCTGTCAATGAACTGTCATATTTCAATGCTTTTGCTTTACTAAACGTTATGTTGTGCCTCTGTAGGCACGTGCAGCAAGCATCGCTCAAGTGGCTTCAGGCAAAGCACGCCACCAATCAACTACTCGGAAAAGTGGAGCTGCTCTTCCGACCCTTTTTACGCTGGCTTGATCGTAGTTTGGAGAAGCTTTTTACGGAGGGAGCCCGCCAGGTGTGTTCTACTTTACCGTGGAAATTTGAAAATAGATGCTTAAAATATGCTTCACTCATTCACTGCTACACAAATGCAACAATATGTCCACTCCAGTACCAGGGTTTTTGTCATTGTCACTCAAATTCCAGGACCCACAGACCCTTGCGCGACAATCAAAACAATGGCTTCAGATTCGGAGAAGATGCTTTCTTGTTACTCATCCAGTTATGAATATGATTGAAATAGTTATGAAGAGGAAAGCATAAATGTTTGCAATTGATTAAAGAAGTCCTTCCGCCTAATTTTGAGGCATCTGGACTCCAATGTAGCACCCAGAAAATGCACAAAATGGCGCCCAAGCTCCGTTGGAAATGGGCTGATTTGTCTCCTGGGAATTTGTGTCAACTAGTATCAAATAGTAGTGTTGGTGCAACACACAACGATTCACCATCGCGTTATTTGTTTTTTTCTTCTAATTTTGCCATCAACACGAAGTTTTCAGACCAAGCAAAGTACCCAAAATGCATTGTGTCGCTTTCTTGGTCAGGAGCGTTCCAGACGTGACGTCACGTCAGGCATAGTCATCAACTCCCTTCGATGGAGCTTGGACGCCCTGTTCTAGTGGCTTTTGGGTGCAACATCAAGGTTTTCAGACAAACAGTACAGCAAAATACATTGATGTGATGAAGGACTGCTACAATGTGTCTTTTTGTCGGTCAGGGAGGGGTCCTTTCGTGACGTCACGTACGGACTCGTCACCAACTCAAAAACAAGACTTCCTGAATATTCAGCGCGAGTCTTAAAACGTGTAATATAGCTATATGCGGTGAAATCTTTGTAAAATACGCTCAGTAGAAGTCATTTGAAGTGATTTTATAAATTATGGACACAACTTGTCCGGAGGCGTCGGTTGGTTGTCCTTTTAAGTGTACCAGTCAAGAGGCGAGCAACAGCATTCTGGACCAGCACTTACAGCTCGCCTTTTTTTCCGTCAAAACGTTGCCTTTTGTGCTGATGTTCTTTTTATTTTTTTGCAGTTGAAAAAGGACCTTGATTTACAAAAAGCCGGACTGCAGTTCATTCCCTACCGGGATCTCCAAGCAATTGTATGTGAAAAATCAGACAACAATCACTCGTCAGACACCAATACCGACGGAGCGCTGGCCTGCGATGTCACGAGAAAGTCCGAAGGTGACATGGCGGAAGAGGAAGGATTAAGGTGTGATGAAGAGCGGCGTGATGATGAGGACAAAGATGCTACTCATCTGGTAGAAAACATTAAGATCAGCAACGCCCGCAAAGGCACAGAAATGAGGCTGCTCGGCCTGACTCTGGGAGAGAACACGGCTACCGTCGTGGGCCTCAATATCACCGTTTGTCTTCAGTGCAACAGGTATCTGAACCTGATGACATCTGACACAAGAGCTGTATTAACTCATTCACTGCCATTCATGAATTTATTCGGGAATTGACAATACAGTGATACCTCGGTTTATGAACCCCTTGGCTTATGAACTTTTTGGTTTACGAACGTTAAATTTATGAAAATTTGACCTTGGCATACGAACTTTTTTCGGGATACACACAAAGCTGCCTCAATGAGTGATGTGTCGTTCGCGAACGAGCCCGTTCTTCTCACAACAAAATGGTAGCCGACTGTTATTGTCCTCTATTCCCCGCCCCAAGTCTTCGGTTAAAGCCACGTGATTGGTCAAGAACGCAGCAGTGAGGGGAGGTGGTTTAAACATTAAAGAGACAGGGAGACGACAGTGAGAGAGCTTCAACTTTGATAGTTCAAAAGCAGAGTATAGACTGCAAGGTTAAAATATCCCATCAATCAGGCTCCACAAACAACCTGCACAAGCCATCTACACACTTGATGCAAAAAGCTATCAACCCAGCTAAACAGAACACAATTGATCAGGAACTAGATACAATGATCACAGAGAAAGCACCTACAAGGGATCATTCCTCAAGATGGAGAAAGAAGAAGGTTACGTTCCTCATCAAGTGTTTAACGCTGATGAAACCAGCCACTCCATTCCATCAATCCATCAACGACCATCACAAAGGTAAATAAAACCACTTTATTATACAGTACAGTTTATTTCTTTAATTATAATACCATAGCACATTATTATACATAAAATAAGGTGTATTTTTTGATGGTTTTTTTAATGGTTTCCTATGGGAACTTAATTTTTGGGATACACACCTTTCGCCTTACACACTGTCTGGTAACCAATTAAGTTCGTAAGCCAAGGTATCACTGTAACCTCTTTTTTTCTGATGAAAGAACAGAGTCTAAGGTTTATAACATATTGAATGTTTATGTAGTCCTAAAACTAAATTTTCAGTGGGTCCTGGAATTCAAGTGACAATGACAAAAACCCTGGCACTGGACTGGACACATTTTTGCACATCTGCCAGTGAATGAGTTAATATTAACGTTATCAAAATATCGAAATTCTGGCACCGCCACCTCTGGATATTAGGAATATATATATAATATATAGCTCCTCGGATGAGAAGCGAAACGTCTGACACCTTCAAAGAAGTATTGATGACGGCTGAAGAAACCTTTTTATCAACGGACCACTCCTGTACAACTGAGAGCTTACACAGATGTATCAACTAAGACAATAGACCTCTACCAACTTTTAAGAATTTGTTCCAACTTCTGTCGTGCAGGTGTAAAGTGACGGCAGACCTGACGCTGAACGGGAAGACGACCTGCGTAGCTCATTGCGAGAAGTGCAGTGCGAGAATCACCGCAGCGTTCAGACCCTCCATGCTGCACCACTACAGTGACGTGTTGGGCTACCTGGACCTCCAAAACGCTGTTCCTACTGACCTGGTTCTTCAAGACTGCCATCTCACTGTGGGCTGCCTCAGCTGCTCACAAGAGAGCTTTGTTCAGGTACAGACTCACTAACCCGACAGCAATGTCATCCATCGCATTTCCCAAAACCCTCAATTGATCTTGTCTTTTCCAAATGTTTTTATTAGAACCTTTGCTATGGTCAAATCAAGGAGGTTAATTGTGAAAACTGCCATGGCAAGCTAAGTCTGTTGGCTGAGAGCACCAGATTCCAATACATTCAGCCAAGCAGGAACAAAACAGGTGAAAGCTCGCCAAAGTTCTCCCTCCCGAGTTCATTAGCCAAGATTTAAATTCTTATGCTGTACTAACAACTATAACAGTCTGACTATTGTGTACCCAACAAAATTATAACTCATTTTTTTCCCCGTGTTGTACTGACAGCTATTTCAGATGCATTGATTTTTGTATGTATTGAATAATACTTTTCATTGACCATGAATTACTATTTGTTTTGGATTGGATTAGCCATTATTTGTCTCGCAGTGGAGGAATTTACATTTCACAGCAGCAAAGTGATGAAAAGAAGAGGAAAGAAAAGAAAGAAGTAGAAAAATTAAATACAGGACCCCTGTAAAGGCAGCCACTCTCGAGGCGTCATCCTGAAGTCAAAACAACAACAAAAACTAAATAACAAATAATGTGACAATACAAAAGACACAGCGTGAATGGCTGCCGCTGCTCACCCGCATAAAAACAAAATATCCCGTGACTGTAAAGTGTCCTTGAGAGCTTTGATCGGCGCTTAGAAATTAAATGCATTATTATTAGTATCATTATTATTATTATTATTATTATTGAATCTTAAGCACTTTCTGCACCCTCTTTGTTGTATGAAGCAGTTTGAGATGAAAGACGAGATGATACAAATGTCCTTTTCACCAGTGGATCAGGGACGTCATGGTGGAATGTGCGCATCTGCTACAAGCTAAATGTTGAAAACAAACACAAATCTGTAGTATCCATTGATGAATAAAGATTGTCTCACATCTCCTGTCCCACACGTAAATCCGCTTCAATTCCAAGCTGCGACAATTCCACATGAATAAAGCGGGGCTGTGAAAATGCTTCCCATGACAGGCACAAAAAAGCACAATGTTCCCCGGGCTGTCCAGCGATGACATGACAGTCAAATGGCACTAACATTCCTCCCAAATCAAAAACAGTGCTGGCATATTGGTGCTGCCGAAAATATGTCCATAATATAATTGCAAAAATAATTTCTATCAACACGTTATCAAGATGAAAGATATAAACGCAGTGATAAAATAAAAGAAATAGTATTTTTTTATGCATGACCACATTTTTATTATTTGCTTCTTTTAATTGTTTTGTATAGTGGTTTACAACTACACTGCATCAAACTAACAGACATTTTGTGTTTTTTATATGTACAGGTGTAAGTGCTTCGACTGTTAATTTGAAGACTGTAAGAGATCCCGCTGTTCAAAAAGGCAAACCGTTACCGGAAAATGGAGCATGCAAGCATTACAAACAGAGCCATCGCTGGCTCAGGTATTACTTTATTTTGTTTTAATATTTTGTTTCTGAAGGTTGGGCTTACATTAGCTAGCTGGCAATCTATTAGCTATCAGATATATAGCTTGCTATCTATTAGCTATCTATCCATCTAGCTAGCTATCTATTTGATATCTATTAGCTAGCTAGTTAGTTGGCTATCTATGAGCTATCCATCCAGCTAGCTAGCTACCTATTACCTATTAGGGGAGGTGGTTTAAACATTAGAGACAGGCAGACGACAGTGAGAGTTTCAACTTTGATAGTTCAAAAGCAGAGTGTAGACTGCAAGGTTAAAATATCGCAACAATCAGGCTCCACAAATAACCCGCACAAGCCATCTGTACACTTGATGCAAAAAGCTATCAACCTAGCTAAACAGAACTCAATTGATGAGGAACTAGATACAATGATCGCAGAGAAAGCACCTACAAGGGATCATTCCTCAAGATGGAGAAAGAAGAAGGTTACGTTCCTCATCAAGTGTTTAATGCTGATGAAACCCGCCACTCCATTCCATCAAGCCGTCAACGACCATCACAAAGGTAAATAAAACGACTTTATTATACAGTAGTTTATTTATTTAATTATAATACAATAGCACATTTATTATATGTAAAATAAGGTATATTTTGTGTAGTTTTAAGGCTTAGAAAATTAGAAAGTAGAACATTATGTTTCATGGCGACCTGGGAACGGATTATTCTCATTTTAATGGTTTCCTATGGGAAATTAATTTTTGGGATACACACTTTACACCTTACACACTCTGTCTGGGAACCAATTAAGTTCATAAGCCAAGGTATCACTGTACTTACTATTTTGACGATTTTGGATTCATTGCTTTTATTGGAAAACGTCATTTTCATTATGAACGCGTAAACCGGAATGGGATAATGAAAAGCGTAGTTTTGACTGCAAAACCGGAGTAGTTGGCAGGTATGCTCTTTCTGCATTTGTTTTTTTTTAAACACAAGTGTACATATGTCTCTCTCTCTCTCTCTCTCCACGTGATATCGAGGTTCCCGTGTTGCGGCCGAGCTTACCCTTGCGACATATGCCACGACGCAGACCAGGTCCATCCGATGGAGCTCGCCAACAGGATGATCTGTGGCTACTGCGCCAAAGAACAGGTGAGCTCGGGTGGATGATGCCAGAACACCCCAAAATTGTCTCCCGATCGCATTTGGTTTGGCGTTCTTACAGCCTTACAGTAACGGGAAGCCATGCGTCAGCTGTGGCAATATGATGACCAGAGGTGCGCATACCAGCCACTGGGAGGGAGGACTGGGCTGCAGGAGTAAAATGAAAATGTCAAGGTAGTTTGAAATCACATTGTAAGGATTTTGTCAACAGATTATATTGTTTTTTTCTTTACAGAAACGATCGTCAAAAGTACGCCAACACCAACAAGACGATTTCAAAGAAGGCCAGTGAAAAGAAGTAGCTTGATTTGTAACTTTGTGAACAAGCAAAAAAAAAAAAAAAAACATTAAATTCAATGAGTTTCAAATTTCCTCCAATAAATCATGTTCTAATGATAACTCGGTGTGACAGTGATTGACTGTGTTTTGTCAGTTTTTAAGAATTTTAATAACTTGTTTCAAAAAATGTCTGTGGTTTATCATCATAATACATTTCATTTCTAAGCGCCTTTCAAAACTCTCAAGGTCACATTTCAGTCACGGGATAAGTTTATCTCAATCTTTTAACACGTGGTACTGTCGCGCCTTGGAATTGAAGCGGATTTACGTGGGACAGGAGATGAGACGGTCTCTTTTCGTCAATGCTTCAGCTTTGAGTGCTTTCGACATTTTAGCTTGTAGCAGATGTGCACATTTCACCATGATGTCCCTGATCCACAGGTGAAAAGGACGCTTTGATCCTCTCATCTAGAACTGCTTCATATAAGAGGGTGCAGAAAGTTCTTAAGATTGAATAATAATAATAATTTCATTTATAAGCGCCTTTCAAAACTCTCAAGGACACTTTACAGTCACAGGATATTTTTATCTGCGGGTGAGCAGCGGCAGCAACACGCGCCAGCGTTCACTCAACACTGACTGTCTTTGTGTCGTCATATTTGTTATTCAGGTTTTTTTTTTACTTCAAGATGGGACCGCGTTTCATAAAAAAATATGTGGTTTATCTCTATCTTTTAATGTATGTGGTACTGTCGCGGCTTGGAATTGAAGTGGATTTACGTGGGACAGGAGATGTGAGACGGTCTCTTTTCATTAATGGATGCTACAGCTTCGTGTTTGCTTTCAACATTTAGCTTGTAATAGACATGCACATTTCACCGTGACGTCCCTGATCCACTGGTGAAAAGGACGTGTTGATCCTCTCATATAGAACTGCTTCATACAACAAAGAGGGTGGATAAAGTGATTAAGTGACTGTTTTTTTGTTGTCATATTGTGATTTAGTTTTTTTGGTTGTTGCTCTCACGCAGCAAGAGTGACTGCCTTTACAGCAGGTCCTGTATTTTGTTTTTCTACGTCTTCTTTCTCTCTTCCTTCCATAACTTTACAGCTGTGAAATGGAAATTCCTCCACTGCGAGACTAATAAAGACTAATAAAAATCCAATCCAAGTTTTGGAAGAAAAAAAAAAAACAATCTAGTTCACTTTACCAAAAAAACAAATGAAAAAACTAATTAAAAAAAGTTATTTTGCAGCACATGAGTGAGTTGTGCTATTGAATAGTTAATCTTTTTGGCTTGAGTGTGTTGACACTAAACCCCATGAGCCAAACCCTCACACTCAAAAGGATTTTCCAGGCTTGTGCGTCCATAAACATCAGCGGTTCGTCAATATGTTAAACATCAGCGAGGTGCTTCTGTGTCCTCTCACCGACAACCGTTGCGATCATCTGCTCCAGCCTCTCTGGAACCATCTCCTTGTCCACCATCGCCATCTCATCTCGTCTCCTCTATTCCCGGTGCTGCTTGCTTTTTCCAGTTACATCATCTTCAGCACACCTTTCGCAGTGATGGACCTGCTGGGAGAAAGAGCGCCTTTGTTTCACAAGTTCAAGATCCAGCCGGGAAAGCGGCCCACGCTCAGAATGATGGCGAGGAGTTTCCGCACGAGTCTTTTTAATCATCTTTTCTTCGTCCTGCCGAGTGTGGCGGTAAGCATGTTCGTCTTACCTCTGCCGGCGTTGCCTCAGGAAGCTCCGACGCTCCGTGAGGTCTTTGTGGACGGCTTAGCTCTTCTTCTTCTTTTTGACACTCAGTACTACATATGGCATGTTGTGCATCACAAGAACGTGCAGTTGTACCACTACATCCACGCCATTCACCATGAAAACTCCGCTCCCTTTTCTTGGTCCACCGAGCAGCTCAGCATCCCAGAACTGATGACGGTGGGACTCTGGAGTAACCAGGACCCCGTTCTGCTTAAGTGTCACCCGTTGACCACTTGGTGCATTACGGTGCTTAGTATCTGGATGTCGGTGGAGGATCATATTGGCTATGATCTACCGTGGGGCCTCAATCGCATAGTTCCATTCGGTTTGTTGGGAGGAGCGCCTGCTCATGATATGCACCATCAGAGACCCAACAGAAACTACGCTCCTTTTTTTAGCCATTGGGACAGAATTTTTGGCACTGCTGTCCAACTAAGAAAAAAACAATGACATGTAAATATGTTGTGTTGTGCAATATATGCAATTGTGGGTTTAACTGCATATGTAGTGTTTGTGTATGTGTTAAACAGTGCATTATGTTTCTATATTATTGTTTCATATCTGGCTGTGGCAATTTGGTCACCAGGTGGCAGTATAATTATTAGTACAGTGATACCTCGGTTTTCGACCATAATTTGTTCCAGAAACCTGTTTGAAAACCGATTTGTTCAAAAACCGAAATGGGACTTTCCATTATAATCAATGTAAAAAAAAATAATCTGTTCTAAGTCCGGACAACAACTGCTTTTTTTTAATCTTTATTGAACAATACTAATCTGTCCGCTAACAATGGACGCTACACGAGGTAGCGCCTCACCAAACACGACTGCTTTGTTTATCTTTATTCAACAATACTAAAACGTCTGCTCAGAATGTAATGCTACATGAGGCTAACAGTTCGATTTGCATGGATCTCAACCAGACACGTCTGCTTTTTATGAATCGTGATTGAACAATATAAACAACGTTGACTCACAATGGAAAGCTACACGAAAATAACATCCGATTTGCGGAGATCTCAACCAAACACGTCTGCTTTTTCGTAAAAAAAAAAAAAGCTATTCAACAATACTAATGTGCCGGTTACAATGAGGAAGGTACGACACGAGGACGTCAGGTATATGGAAGCGGAGGGTAATCGAGTGGTGCATTGCGGTGCGCTCAGTTTGGTTGAGAACCGAATTTCGGTTGTAGACGGGGCATAAAAAAAGCCACAATTTTTGGTTGAAAACTGTATTGGATGGGAACTGGGACGTTCGAAAACCGAGGTTTGACTGTATTATGATTATTGTGCCGGTCCCAAGCCCGGATAAATACAGAGGCTTCTGTCAGGAAGGGCATACGACGTGAAAGCTTGGCCAAAACAAAAGATGTGAATCAAACCTCTGAAGATGAAGGACACTGATTCGCTGTGGCGACCCCTAGAAGGGAAAAGCCCAAAGGAAAATAAGATTATTATGAAAACAATGTAGCATTCCATTTGACCACAGCCAATGACTTAATAATATTAGTCATTTTCTTTGCAGAGGATAAAGAACATTTTCGAGTATTGGTATATCGCACCATCTGAGTTACTTCCGGGTTCAGTGAAGCCAGCTAGCTAGCTTGTTATCTAGCTAGCTAACTTTCTATCTATTTGAGTTATTCAATGCTGAGTGAACGCTGGGGCGTACGGCGGCCGCTGCTCACCCACAGGAAAAAAAAAACCTTATCCTGTAACTGTAAAGTGACCTTGAGAGTTTTGATAGGGGCCTAAAAATGAAATGTATTATTATTATGGTATAATCTAATATATGCTTTAAGCATGACAACACTCGCAGATAATGAATATACTATTCATTAGGCCTTCTTCGGAGTTTTATGTGACATGTTAACATTCACTGCCAGACGATGTGAAAAAAATGTGTCCACTCCAGTGGCAGGGTTGTTGTCATTGTCACTTGAATTCCAAGACCCACACAATATTGAGTTTTAGGACTACATAAATAAACATCCAATGCAGGATAAAAACCTTAGACTCTCTCTTCTTTCATCATACAAAAAGAGTTAATTCCTAAATTATATGGGTCTGGAGTTATATGAGCTTGAAATGAGGGTGGCTGTTCAAAATACAGTGCAATACATACATATTGGTTTATATAGCGCTTTAGCAACAACGGAAGCCGGAACAAAGCGCTAACATGGACAAAAGGCAAATGCTGCCCCCTCGTGGGAGGGAAAAACATTGCCCTTTATCGGCACCCAAGCATGAAAAAAAAAAAAAACAAAACTCAAACAAATTCGAGAATGGCGCTGTCATATTTTTAATTTCCATATAAATTTGTGAATGACAGTGAATGAGTTCATTTAACAACCTTGATGACAAGGTTAAAAGTTTGCTTGAAAATATGCATGTAGTTGTCTTTTTGGTGTATAGGTTGACAGTAAACATTATTAGTAGCATTCAAAGGCTTGAAGTTTTTTTAACAGTGTTCATACGATCAAATCGCTGCTCAAATCAAAAAAAAGTGCCGGATGACGTCAATTAACTCGAAAAAAAAAAAAAAGTCAGGACACTCGTAACACAAGGCAACAGCACTGTAATGCGTCCCCCTTTATTGCTTAGTTACATAAACTCCACAAGATGGCGTCAAAGCACCGTCTAATGATCGAAAAGTAGCGGAAGTTCTCAAACAGACAACGCTTTTCACATTATTGTCATTATTTATGAAGAATTAGGAAAAAAAGAAATAAGGGTTGTGTTGTGGTAGGGGGTGCTACTAGTGAAGCGCTTGTCTCAAAAGAAAAAGTTGAATGTTGCTAATCACTCTTATTGTGACACAACAGCGTCGAGATGTGGACAACAGGAGTGACAATTCCATCTAAATCAGTACTTTGTATGAAATGATTCAATCTAAACTGCGAAAAACTACCACTAATACAGTTTCTCTAAATGTATTCAGTGTTTCGAGTTAACATCTGAGTTACAACTGGGTTCCGTTCCCACAAAATGGTTGTAAATCAAAGGGTCGGAAGTCAAAATCCATTCAAAATAGCCGACAGGAAAGTATACGATGTCAATCTGTTGTTTTTAAGCAAAGTTTTCTATTGAATACTATTATATAACAAACTTTACAGTTCATTTATAAATTGTATTACTTTTTGTGTCGTTTTTATCATTTTCTATTTCATATTATTGATTTTTATTACTGTATAACTGTACCTGTAATGTATACAAAACTGTACAGTTCATTTATAAATATTATACTTACCCTGCTAACGGCCAGAAGAGGGACTCAGGCGGACGCCGAAGGAAAAAAAAAAAAGCAGTGTACAGTACTACAGGAGATGTAGCCGAGACGGTATCTGCATTGTATAACTACTGTATTGAGTGTAGTCACGCAGTAGATTGCTGTGCGAGTGTGTGACGTGCTGGCTGGCCAAAATTGTAGTACGCGTTGCCGGCTGCTTCCGCGTTGTGGTGCCAGGTGTAGGAAAAAAAAAACACGGTCTGACGGTCGTGGTCGTCAATACGGGTGGTCGTAATTCGGATGTTGTAAATATCAACATCATATAAATATACAGTAAAGTCTCGTTATATCGATATCGGATATATCGATAGTCCCGGTTATATCGATACTGTATCTATGCACGCACGGAGAAAATTACATGCAAACAG
Organism: Hippocampus bargibanti; assembly: GCF_051943395.1. Taxonomy (NCBI): domain Eukaryota; kingdom Metazoa; phylum Chordata; class Actinopteri; order Syngnathiformes; family Syngnathidae; genus Hippocampus; species Hippocampus bargibanti. Next base: position 7,769,503 of record NC_142738.1, on the reverse strand, counting down.
GGTCGGATATATCGATAGTCCCGGTTATATCGATATTTTTTCGGACTCCCTTGAATATCGATATAACGAGACTTTACTGTATATAACAACAAAAATGGCCGGCTTGTTTAGGTCCTCTATTCCTCGCCCCCAGTCTTGAGTTAAAGCCACGTGATTGGTCAAGAACGCAACTGTGAGGAGCGTGGGGTTTACAGATAGAGAGTGAAGCCGTTCTCAAAAAAGAAAATGGCTGCCGACTTTTTTGGTCCTCTATTCCCCGCCCCGAGTCTTCGGTTAAAGCCACGTGATTGGTCAAGAGCCCAGCAGTGAGGGGAGGTGGTTTAAACATTAAAGAGACAGGCAGACAACAGTGAGTTTCAACTTTGATAGTTCAATGGCAGAGTGTGGACTGCAAGGTTAAAATATCCCATCAATCAGGCTCCACAAACAACCCACACAAGCCATCTGTACACTTGATGCAAAAAGCTATCAACCCAGCTAAACAGAACACAATTGATGAGGAACTAGATACAATTATCACAGAGAAAGCACCTAAAAGGGATCATTCCTCAAGATGGAGAAAGAAGAAGGTTACGTTCCTCATCAAGTGTTTAATGCAGATGAAACCGGCCCCTCCATTCCACCAAGCCATCAACGACCATCACAAAGGTAAATAAAACGACTTTATTGTACAGTAGTTTATTTCTTTAATTATAATACCATAGCACATTTATTATACATAAAATAAGCTATATTTTGTCTATTTTTAAGGCTCAGAAAATTAGAAGGTAGAAAATTATGTTTTATGGAAACAGATTATTCTCATTTAAATGGTTTCCTATGGGAAATTAATTTTTGGGGATACACACTTTTCGCCTTACACACACTGTCTGGGAACCAATTAATTTCGTAAGCCAATGTATCACTGTACTTACTATTTTGACGATTTAGGATTCATTGCTTTTATTTTATTTATCCCACCATTTTGAATGACTGAAGATTGAATTACATTGACGCCATCATTCTTTGCTTCTGCTTGCTGAATGTGCATTAATAACAAACATTAGGAGTCATCAGTATATTTGTTTGCTGACTCATGTGGGGGGCGGGACATTCCGGTCATTAAAACATGTGATCATGTAAACTCTTTTTCATCATGATCTTACATAAGTCCAAATCTTTACAAGCGAATAAATCATTCATATTATCTGAACAATGTGAGGGAAACAACGTCGGCTTTAGAAGGTTGTGTACGGGTCAAGCACACCGTTGGAAAGAATTAAGGACATTGTGTTCCTGCTTGAAGGGAGATTTCGTTGGATCAAATCTTCATGACTAACTTTCAGTGAAAGTACAGAAAGCAGGAACGGGAAAAAAGTTCCTTTGTAAATAATGCCGAGTTGAGGTTTCCAATTTAAAAACAACTCTATTTTAATGGATGGCATTTCCATCAAAGGAGACTTTTATTTAAATATTGTACAAACATGTTGGAAATCTGACCCGTGTTCTCTGCCGGGTGCATTTTGCTGTAGCTGATGAACTGCCGCCGGAATTTACGCAGCTCGGCCATGTTGACGGTTCTGGTCAGCTGGATGTTTAACTTCTGGTTAAGGACTTGCAGATTGAGTAATGACGTTGTAAATACTCAGTCAAAATCAGCCACGACGCAAGTCAAGTGATTTGGGATATGAAAGGATTTGGTTTAAAATCAAACATGTAGCGGCTTGGAATTGAAGCGGATTTACGTGGGACAGGAGATGTGAGACAGTTCCTTTTCGTCAACGGATGATACAGCTTTGTGTTTGCTTTCAACATTTAGCTTGTAGCAGACCTGCACATTTCACCATGACGTCCCTGATCCACTGGTGAAAAGGACGCTTTGATACTCTCATCTAGAACGGCTTCATACAACAGAGTGCAGAAAGTGCTTAAGATTGAAGGACTGTCTTTGTATTGTCATATTTGTTATGTAGGTTTTTTTTTTTTTTGTTGTTTTGACTTCAAGATGAGACCGTGTTTCATAAAAATCTTTCAATCTCAATCTTTTAATTGTGGTACTGTCGCAGCTTCGAATTTAAGCGGATTTACGTTGGACAGGAAACGTGAAACAATTTCTTTTTGTCAATGCTACAGTTTCGTGCTTGCTTTCAAAATTTAGCTTGTAGCAGACGTGCACATTTCACCATGACGTCCCTGATCCACTGGTGAAAAGGACAATTTGATCCTCTCCTCTTTGATCACGAACTGCTTCATACAACAAAAAGGGTGCAGAAAGTGCTTAAGATTGAATGACTGCTCGTGGCTTTGTGTTGTCATATTATTTGTTATTTCGGGTTTTTTTTGTTGTTGTTGTTGTTATGACTCCTTCAAGATGGCGCCGCAAGAGTGGCTGCCTTTATAGCAGCTCACGTATTTTGTTTTTCTACTTCTTCCTTTCATCACTTTGCTGCTGTGAAATGGAAATTTCTCCACTGCAAGACTACTAAGGGCTAATCCAATCCAGAAGCAAATGTAATCGTGACATTTTCTTTTTTTCTAGTTGCCAATCAGAACCAAGAAATTATAATTTGCTTGATACATGGCTGAACGTGTTATTTTTGCAGAGGTTTAACTGGTATCAATTATGAAATTAACCATTTCATAATCATTCTTGGGATGATTCTTCAGACAAGTCAGTTATCACACCATCTCTCCACAGGTGGTGAAGCTTCATGTGTCAACAAAATGCTATGAGGTGAACAACTATATATGTGGCCTACCTGCAGACAAACTATAAACATCCTGACATTTTTATGCGACTTGTTACCCCCCCCCCAAAAAGGATATTTTCTCAGTCGCTCCCGGAACTGAAATGCTGTCTCCAGGAACACTTGTCTTCTGTGCATTGAAAATGGCCTGAAAAAAAGGGAAGAAAATTAATTCATTGGCAATGACACTACAAATTAACTCAGACTGAGTCATTCGACACTTTTTTGATTTGAGCAACTGTTTGGTACTATGAACACTGTTTTAAAAAAAAAAAGCCTTCAAGCCTTTGAATGCTACTGATATCAACATTTACTGTCAAACTATACACCAAAAAGAGAACTATCTGTGTATTTTTAAGCAACCTCTTATCCTTATCATCAAGTTCATTAAATTAACTCATTCACTGCCATTCACAAATTCATACGGGAATTGAAATTAGAACTTTACCGAATTAGTTCAGATTTTGCTTTTTTTCATGCTTGTGTGCTGATAAAAGTGCTGGCCAGACTTCTGGCAATGTTTTTTTTTTCTTTTCCACAAGGGGCAGCATTTCCCCTTTTTCCATGTTAGCGCTTTGCTCCAGCTTCAGCTGTTGTTAAAGCACTATATAAACCATAAAGTAAGCATTACATTGTATTTTGGACAGCCACCCTCATTTCAAACTTATATTACTTCAGAACCGTATGATTTAGGAACTATTTTTTTTCCTGATAAAAGAAGATAGTCTAAGGTTTCTAATGTTTTATTGAATGTTTATGTAGTCTTAAAACTCAATATTTTGTGGGTCTTGGAATGAGTGAAAACGACAAAAACCTTGGCATTGGAATGGACACATTTGTGCACATGTCTGGCAGTGAATGAGTTAAGAGAATGAGAAAAAAATATTCTTCAGTGGCAGTAATTGGTTGGATTTCTATTGAAATATATGAATGTCACCAGCAGTGAATGAGCGGGGTTCGCAAATGGCAAGGATTGGGCCAAATGCGAGCATTTCACTTAACTTAAGCATACCAATCCGCTCAGAAGATGATAAGAAACGGTGTACCTGCTCAGTGTTTACAATCACAAGTCCTTATATGTGTGATTACGCCTAATTTAGACCGTCACATGGATTCTAAGACCAGAGAATCTAAAACGTACCATTAACACATCCTGCGTGGTCTTGTCTAACTCGTACAGGAAGTTTGCAGATGAGAGTGGTTGCTGAAGAGACACAGACAATGTTACTGCACTTATATCAGTTGAAAAAAACAAAATTGTACGTATCCAATTTCAATGAAGTTGAGATGTTGTGTTTAAGAACAACCGACGCCCCCGGACATTTTGTGTCCATAATTTGTAAAATCACTTCAAATTACTTCTATTGAGCGTATTTTACAAAGATTCCACCGCATATAGCTATATTTTACGTTTTAAGGCTTGCGCTGAATATTCAGGAACTCTTGTTTTTGAGTTGGTGACGATACCTACCGTGAAGTCACATCTGGAACGCCCCTGACCGAGAAAGCGGCACACAATGCATTTTGGGTACTTTGTTTAGTCTGAAAACTTCGTGTTGATTCGTGTTGATGGTGAAATTAGAAGGAAAACACATAACGCGATGGTGAATCGTTGTATGTTGCGCCAAGACTACTATTTGATACTAGCTGACACAAATTCCCAGTAGACAAATCAGCCCATTTCCAACGACTTGGGCGCCATCTTGTGCATTTTCTGGGACGCTACATTGCAGTCCATACTACTCAAAATGACACGGAAGGACTTCTTTAATCGATTGCAAACATTTATGCTTTCCTCTTCAGAACTATTTGAATCAGATTCATAACTGGATGAGTAACAAGAAAGCATCTTCTACGAATCTGAAAGCCATTGTTTTGATTCTAGAGCAAGGCAAGACGTCTTGCCGTGACATCACGAACAAGGGGGCGGGACCTTTTGAAACTGGCCACTTCTGGGTTCAATTTGAAGTAGTTTTTGGACACTTTAACTCATTTTTATTGGTGTTTTGCATTTGAGTAAAAATATCATCCTGCGTGTTTTGGGTATTTTAGATGCGATAAAACTTTTTTCTGATGTCAGTTAGGAAACAAAAAAATGGTGTCGGTTGTCCTTGAACTCAACTCACCTCAACTGCATTTATAGAGCACTTTAAAACACAGACAAAGATATTTCCTTTTTTTCCTTCTCATTCTTAATGTGTACCTTACACTTTGAGTGGATTGGTTGGGTGGCGGTGCTTTCCTTTTGAATAGCGCGTCTGCGATGGCATCAAATGGTAGCGCGTCATCTTGGAGGATGTTGAAAAGCGGACTGTCCCAGCGGTTTCTGGAGTCTGGCGCTTCAAACCGCAGAATTAATGCATCCAAGCTGCAGATAATAGGTTCAATGTCAATATACTCGTAATGCTTTGTCTGCTAAGACTTTTGAGACGTGAATATGTTGTTGATGCGAATGGATTTGGATTTACATGTCTTGTGTGTACTGCTCCTCTGCATCTCTGCTGGTGTTCCACGTTGAGCTCACTTCATCTGACGTTAAACAATACACCTTAAAAGAATCGTTTTTACATCATTTGCACTGCTTTTTTTTAAATTGGCATCGTGTGAATCTACTTACCAGGCAGTGTGGTGTCTGTGCATGTTTAATGAGACAGAAAAGCTCATAACGGTAGCCTGCAATATATTATGGTGAAAAGGTTTTCATGGGTAAAGTTGGACATGTATAGTTTATATGAACTGACTCAAGTCATATTATCCATTACCTTTAATATAATTTAAGGAATCTAAAATTACAATGTCTTCCTTGTTGACTTTCCTGTATAACAAGAGCACACATTAAAAAGGTCAGAGAGAATGAAAAAAAAGTATCACTTGAGCACCCACCTCTCCACTTCAGCTTTCAGTGCAGCTCGGACCTGTTTTTCCTTTTGAGAATCTGCAACAAGCAACCACGCTTATTTCATACAAACATGTGCATTTGTATTAGATTTTGAAGCCATATCCAAAGATGTTTCTTCTCTCTCCCTTTCTTTTTTAAGACAAACAAGACATAAATGTGCTCGAATATTAATAACACAAACCACGGAAATCATAATTAATAAATCATCATCGTAAAATTACATACATGTTAAATCTAACGATTTGGTGGGGTTATTCTTAATTTTGACCACAATACTCACGTTATAAAGCGACTATTGACACAATACAGACAGTTCATTTGAACGGTGAAACAAAAGAAAATGTAAACAAAAATACATTTTTATACGAATTGAATGTATAAAGAATGAACGCTTCTTTGTCTTTTATTTAGTTCTAATGTACACTATTATAACGCTCACCACAGACACGAGTACGAAAATGTCCAGATTAATGATTCCGGGAACTAATAAAATTAGATTGTTTGGTTTGGTTCAGTGGAAAAACACTTCAATAATATATTTAGTTGTAGTAATGTTGTTGCCAAATGACTGCGTTTTAAAAAAAGGACACGAAAAAGTGTCGTTCAAATTCACGACTTTCCCTAACTTTGTATGCAGTATATTACGCTGCTGCGAAAACCAAGACCTCACGTCATTTTAACATTCATTCATTGACAAAACGGCTACATAAATACCAACATAAAGCTATATTATATTGCATATTATTACAATTCCCACGATCGAATATTGTTCGAGCGGCTAGCTTAATACATGCCTGCATACACAGCATTCTTCTCAGCGGCTAAAGGTGAGTCTCCCACAATGTGAACTTTTCTGTCAGTGTTTTGTTCGAAATAACCTTTCAATTCCTCCGCTCGTCGAGTTTTACCACTGCACGGATAACCACATATCACTATTAAAGGCATGACTTTAAATTTTGGAGTTGAGATAGCCACACGAGGCAGTGTTGTGGTGTGTCATATTTCAACTACAACCCGGATGTGATAACTAAAACGATTTTGTTTTGGCCAAAAGGTGGTGCTAATAAAAAAGAGGGTTTTTTTGGTGATGAATTAAGTCAATAAATTACTTATCGAACTAAAATTCATTCTGAAATAAAATGAGACAGAACCCAATTATTTCATTAAAGATCCGTGCAAATTCCACATAGAATTTACGGCGACGAATAACATGAATGACAAACAACAAAAGTCCTGCTCTCCAAAATGTTTGCTTTGCATTATTAAATTGTTATTTAATTAAAATGTATTTGCTTCTGCTCTCCAGGCTGGAGACAAGTAGTTAAAGTGGGGAAGGATGGTCTCAATATTTTAATAAAAATAAATCACCATTCTGGTGTCATTTGGTGTCAATGGGATGCCGCATCAAATATTCCATCTTTCTTATAATGATCAAATAGTGTTGATACCAATCACCAGTGTTTGAAAAAATGTCTGCCCGGAGGCCCGGGGCATAAAACTTTCCAAACGTCTCAGCCCGGGTGGCCGACAACTTCAAGGATTTTTTTTTTTTTTTTTTTAAATCAAACGTTTGTTTTATTCAATAAAGCAAAAGCTACAAGCAAATTGCTACAAGCCACGTAGACTCCTCTTTCTAAGCGCCTTTCAAAACATTCAAGTACACTTTACAGTCACGGTATAGTCCGAAGCACGAAACAGGCTTCTGATTGGCTGCCGTGCCGAGCATGCAAATTGCCAAACAAATGTTCGTAGTATGCAAATTACCAAACAAACGTTCGTTTGGGAATTTGCATACTCGGTGCGGCAGCAAATCAGAAGCCTGTTTCGTGCTTCGGACTATACCGTGACTGTAAAGTGTACTTGAGAGTATTGAAAGGCGCTTAGAAAGAGGAGTCCACGTGGCTTTTAGCAGACAACACAACGCTAACATTGCATTGTGCACTATGACGACAAATGACAACTGGAGCAAAATCTTCAGCAATTTACCATAAAATAAGCAAGGGAGCATTTGTTGTAGGTACTTCTTTAATTAAAAAAAATCCTTTATACTTTGCAACAATGTTTTTTTTTTTTTTTTTGCGATTAGTCTTATTGTGTTTCAAGTTGTGAAAAATGGGGCAGGCAACTTTATGGCCGGGCAGTCAACTTTTCAGAATTGTCTGCCCTGGTCTCCACTAACTTTTTGTCATGAGTTTCAGACACTGCAATCACATTTAAATTCGTAGTGACCCATCCAAAAAAAGGCATGACATAAATATAATTAAATCCACCAATTATTTATTCATGGCGAACATAACAGTAAGGCACATGGGCCACTGCATGCTGAATAGATGTCATTATGATAGATTTCTTATGGCAGGTATACAAGTTCTCCCTGTATATGGTATCAAAGGTATTTTTTGAAATTCTTCATTGGGCACAAAAGGACAAATCATGCATGTCAGACTGAGCAGCCACATTCAAGTAGAAAATTAAGAAGTCGTAGCACTTTCATAACAAGTCAATATGACTTAACAGAGACAATATGGTTCCCAAAATTAATTTATAAAATTTAATATTGTGGGATAATAGATTCTGCATTGCACTGAGATTAACTCTGACTCATTTGCACATTGAACAATCACTGCCATTTACCATGGAGGTAGTTACTGTCACACTTCCAACACAAAACACTCAATAAAGGCATCCTCTTGCTTGCCACCTTTCATATTTTTGCTTGTCATAATACAATTGGCCTGATCCTGACTCAAGTACCTTCGTTTTTTGACATTACAGAATTGACGTGCCTCTAAAAGACATTTTATGATAGTTTGAGGTATTTTCAGAACTGCAAAAACCTCACATTCAACAACTTTCTCTGCGTCCCCTTTCTAACCTTTCACACACACACACACACACATACAAAAAAAGCAAATAAAAGCATATAATCCTCATTGAGTGAAACGGTTCTTATTCCGCAGCCACACTTCTGTAAGGTTTTTGCATCAGTTTATGGTCATTAGTAATGCTTTTAAATGAATAGTGCATGAAAAGAGTGCCCAGAATGCCATTTGGTGGTATTAATACTAAGATTTAAAGGACAACCGACACCATTTTTTTGTTTCCTAACTGACATCAGAAAAATGTTTCATCGCATCTAAAATACCGAAAACACGCAGGCTGATATTTTTAGTCAAATGCAAAACACCAATAAAAACGAGTTAAAGTGTACTTCAAAATGACCCCGGAAATGGCGAGTTTCAGAAGGTCCTGCCCCCTTGTTCGTGACGTCATGCCAGGACGTCTTGCCTTGCTCCAGAATCAAAACAATGCCTTCAAATTCGGAGATGATTTCTTGTTCCTCATTCAGTTATGAATATGTTCAGAAGAGGAAAGCATAAATGTTTGCAATCAATTAAAGAAGTCAATTCGAGCCATCAGGACTCCAATGTAGCGTCCCAGAAAATGCACAAGATGGCGCCGAAGCTCCGTTGGAAATGGGCTGATTTGTCTGCTGGGAATTTGTCAACTAGTATCAAATAGTAGTCTTGGAGCAACACAACTGTTCACCATCGCGTTATTTATGGTTTCCTTCTAATTTCGCCATCAACACGGATCAACATGAGGTTTTCAGACCAAAAAAAGTACCCAAAATGCATTGTGTGTCGCTTTCTCGGTCAGTGGCGTTCCTGATGTGACGTCACGTCAGGAATCGTCACCACCTCGAAAACAAGACTTCTTGAATATTCAGCGTGAGTCTTAAAATGTAAAATATAGCTATATGCCGTGGAATCTTTGTAAAATAAGCTCAGTAGAAGTCATTTGAAGTGATTTTACAAATTATGGACACAACTTGTCTGGAGGCGTCGGTTGTCCTTTAAGCAATCAAATTGCAGTTCATTACAAAAGTGACAAAAAAAAACACAAGCTGGTTTGTACCAAAACTATAATCCCAGTTTCGTTAGTCCTTTATCAAGGTAGATGAAATATTTGCTTAAAAGAAACCAAAAATAATTAACAGTAATACGAGTGCCACGTGCAGGCAGGCATATTGCATAACAGCCAGCATGCAATGGTTAAATAAAAATCTATGAAACCTGCGTGTGTATAAAAATATTTGTTTCTTTTTTTAATGTGCTGCAGCGACCCTGTAAAAAAAAAAAAAAGCATGATCATGTATAGCATCGATCAGTGCGTGCTAGTTCCAGACTGAAAGCAGCTTGAGAAATGTGCAGACATTGACGTCACTGTCCTCATGTCTGGTTGAGATTTGAATGCGAGACCTGGTCTGTCCGCGAGGGCTTGGCTTTGAGACAATCATCCGCCTCCAGATCTCTAACCTTGTGAACGATAACCTGATGTCTACTGAGGGACAGCGGCGATGTGAAGCACAGGCCGCAGAGAAGGCACTGGGGAGTGTTTTGAGTGCTTTTATGCGTCGCAATGTGCTCCTGGAACTGGATGTTGTCATCCGTGATGAATCCGCACTTGGAGCAGCGGAACTGCATTTTTGGACGCTTGGCTGAAGGAGCCAGTTGGGAAATGACCACATCCTGACCCTCCTCCTTGTCTGCGGTGGGCGGTCCTGATTCCTGCGCTCAAAAAACAAAACAAAAAAGGTTTGTGTGATGACCAGTAATATTCACACAGTTATTGCGAAAGAAATGCTGTTACCTTGCCCAAAATGTTCTTGCATTCTTCAATGGAGGCTTTCGGCATTTGGCCAAGGTCAGGATTTTTGATGCCATGCATCAGACTGATGTGGTTCTTCATCATCACACTGCTGGTAAATGTCGTCTTTCTGTCTGTGCAATACCTGAAGACGGTCCATTTAAATGGTAAGTTTCAAAGGGATCAAATATAAAAGAAGTTCCTGGCTTCTGAAGTCATAGTCAAATTATTTCTCAAATCGTATGTGTAAGCTCTCAGTCGTACAGGAGTGGTCCATCGATGAAAAGGTTTCTTCAGCCGTCATCTGTACTACTTTCAAGGTGTCAAACGTTTCGTTCCTCATCCGAGAAGCTTCGTCAGCGACCTAAAATTCTGCTGATAGACCTGCCCCCCCCCCCCCCCCCCCCCCCCCTCTCTCTCTCTCCCCCTCTCTCTCTCTCTCTCTCTCTATATCTCTCTCTCTCTCTCTCTCTATATATATATATATATATATATATATATATATATATATATATATATATATATATATATATATATATATAGGGAGAGAGAGAGAGGGCCAGAGCTACCAGCAAAATTTTATGTCGCTGACGAAGCTTCTCGGATGAGGAGCGAAACATCCGACACCTTCAAACAAGTACAGATGACGGCTGAATAAACCCTTTCATCTATTTCCTTTTTTGTTGTTAAAATTGTTCTAGAATACAAATCAACTAGTGTCCTGCAATATGCTTTCTAGATCCCATTGTGCAATAAAGACGTGATCTTACCAACAAATGTACATTTTCTTCTTGCCATGATGACTGTGAATATGTCTCCTGAGGCTCGGTGTGGAGTTGAATGACTGCTCGCACTGTCGGCAGGGGTAGCGCTTTAATGACTGAGGACAGGAAACATTTAAATGTCACATGTGAACAATTGATCTGGTTGAACTGCATGTACTCCAGATGATGCTGAAGAAATCTATGAAATGACTTTATTGTTTCTGGATAATCGGATACTGTATCTGTTTGCATTCATTTGAGTTGATATTAACTTGTCCCAATATGTGACATGTTTAACCAATAAGATTAGATAATGCTTTTACAGCGCTCTAACTGGGAAATTGCGCACACTATTTACTTTTACACTTCATAAAAACAAACGGGGGAAAAATACAGGAAATTGTTGAAACCTTTTATAAGCACAGCTAGATAGCTATATAGCTAATAGAGAGCTAGCGAGATAGCTAGCAAGCCAGCTAGATCACTAATACATAGGAAATAGATAGCAAGTAGATAGCTAGTTAGATAGCAAATAGATAGCTAGATAGCTAGCCAGATAGCTAGCTGGATAGCTGGATTTTGCAGCATAAGAAGCTCATTAAACATTTTGAAAAAAAGGAAACAAAATAATAAATAACACTTGAGTTACTTGATCTCGCTTGCTGGCTTTCTATCTGTTTGGGTTGTTCGGGGTTGAGTCGGCGCTGGCGTGTGTGGCTGCCGCTACTCACCCAGAGAAGAACATCCTGCCACTGTAAAGTGACCTTGAGAGTTTTGAAAGGCGCTTAGAAACGGAATGGATTATTATTATTAAGGTCATAGATTAGCAACATGTACTGAGTCTTTGTGTTGTCATATTTGTTATTTTTTTTGTTCTTTTAACTTCAAGACGGCGCCGCGAGAGTCCCTGCCTTTCCAGCAGCTCGTGTATTTTGTTTTACTATTTCTTTCAGTCCTTTCATAACTTTGCTGCTGTGAAATATAAATTTCTCCACTGCGAGACTAATAAAGGGGAAATCCAATCCATTCAATCCAATCCCAATTTTCTTACATTAAAGTGAATCCAATGGTCCCCACCTAAATCACATTTTTTTTTTTTAGAGGTCAAACCGAGAGATGGAGTGTAATAATATGCAGGCAAGAAAAGGCAGAGAAGGCCCTCCAATAATTGTTTTTTTTGTTTTCAAGAGAGCAAATAAAAGCCTTTGAGTGTTTTTGTATGATCGCTGAAGTGTGCCTATTCTAATTTCACTTAGTTTACCTCAACCCTCATATTATGTTGAAAAAAAAACTCACGTTGATTATGTTGTGGGTCATTTTTACCCGCATGAAATATCCACACAAAAAACTGAAATAAGTGACATCAGCAACAACTGTTTCTGAAATTTGATAAATATACTTAAAAAGAGAGACAACATATTTTCTATCCCATTGGGATATTTTAGAACAGTTTTGAAGAAAGGAAAAGTCAACACAAAAAATGGAAACGGGTAAAATTGACCCTTTAACATATGAGGTTTAAGCTACTGAAATTTTCCAAAAGAAATTTGGTTGGGTTGGACATTTTGGTGTTCAAATTTACAATGTCTATTTTTTTTTGATATGTCAGTTTTACAGAAAACTGCAACTGGGTGTGACAAACAGCTGAAAGCAAGCACATCAGGCCTCTTCTGAGAATTATGTGTGTGTGAGTGATGAAAATAAAAAAGTATGTATAGTGGGTAAAAAAAAACTGAATGTTAGTAATTCCTCACCTTTCCATGCTTGGACTTCAGGTGTGACACGTAAAGGTCTCGCTCAGGGAAACACTGGAGACATTCCCCACACGTCCAGCCAGATGACCTCACTGAAGGATTGCTGTCCTTCTCTGGCTTTTTTGGGGGAGCCTCGGTGCGTTTTACCAGGGCATCGATGGGACCAGCCGCCCGTTGCAAACCACTATTGTTACTTTGTGCACTATTCACCTCTGTCTCTGGTCTCGCCTCTCCTCCATGTACACTCTGTCGAAAAAAGAAATTGGCATATTGACACATAACCATTGCAAGACTAATAAAAAATCCAATCCAATACATAACACGAAACATCGCAAAATGAAGTTTTAAGTTTTAATTAAAGGATTGTGAATGCAACACGTAAAATGCAGGGATGCATCTAGTGAATTAAAAAAGGATCTGAAAAGGGGGCCAAATTCTAAAATTAATAAGAATAATCATAATACATTTCATTTATCAGCGCCTTTCAAAACTCTCAAGGTCACTTTACAGTCGGAGGATCAGTTATTCTATGGGTGAGCAGCGGCAGCGACATGCGCCAGCGTTCACTCAACCGGGAATCACTCACATAGATCGTTAGCTAGCTAGCTAATGGATAACTGATAGATAGCAAGCTAGCTAGTTAGACAGCTAATAGATAGCAAATAGATAGCTAGCCAGGTAGCCAGCAACGGCGACCCCGTTCAACCGGGAATAACTCAAATAGATCAAGTTAGCTAGCTAGCTAATAGATAACAAATAGATAGCAAGCTAGCTAGTTAGACAGCTAATATATAGCAAATAGATAGCTAGCCAGGTAGCCAGCAACGGCGACCCCGTTCAACCGGGAATAACTCAAATAGATCAAGTTAGCTAGCTAGCTAATAGATAACTAATAGATAGCAAGCTAGCTAGTTAGACAGCTAATAGATGGCAAATAGCTAGCTACGTAGCCAGCAACGGTGATCCCATTCAACCGGGAATAACTCAAATTAGATCAAGTTAGCTAGCTATCTAGTAGATGGTTAATAGATAACTACCTAGCTAGATAGACAACTCCAAATTATTATATTTTTCGGCAAATAATGACTAACGTACTTAAAATTGATGGGGCCCTATTTAATTAACTAGATTGCTGAAGTATACAAAACTGATTGAAATAAACCAAAATATATTCATTGGAGCATGATATTTCTAAATTACAATTGAAAAAACAGAGAAAAAAATATTTTTGTACTATATCTTATTTTCCTTTCGGCTTTTCCCTTCAAGGGGCCGCCACAGCGAATCATATATCAACAATTTTAATTCAAGTCAAAGAATGTATTCAGACATAAAATAAACAAATATGTTCACTTTTCTTTAGTTACCACAAAATCACTTGTGCTATTTTCATATTTGACAGTATTACAGATAAGAAAAAGAGAACAGACTTGCCACAATAATTTCTTATGTCTACTCATGTACTAGTGTTACTCATGTTCTACTGCTGTATCCGCCAAATTCAATGTAAATAATGCAATGCACCATGGGTAAATGAATATTAGATTAACCCTTTCAGCAGTTTCCGGTGGATCATGGAAAAACCTGAAATATCCTTCACCTCGACTTTGGAAGGCACGAAACAAATGCAAGATGATTATGGCTCGATATCGGTAAGGTAAGATGGCAGATGACGAAAGTTGAAACCTCTGAAGGAAAACGATCAGTTTCAATCGCTGTTTAATGAAATGTAATTATTTCGCTATTTTCAGAGAAGTATGTAATATGTAGCATAGATCATGTAGCAATATGTGTTAGACTTGCGATGGCGCAGTGTAGTTCCAGAGTTGCGCCAGTGGCTGTCAAAATGCGTATAAGGTGCGGCCCGGATGGATCCCTTGAAAATGTACTCAAATTGTGCTCTCTCAAAATTGGAGGAAAAAAAAATCTGTAGTCTCATCGATCAGCATGAAATTTGATGAGCATGTCTAATCTAATCATCCTTGAACCTGAACAGGAAAAAGTGTTTTTTTTATTTTGATATAATCTATAACAGAAGTGTCAAAGTCAAGGCCCGGGGGCCAAATCTGGCCCGCCACACATTTTTTTCAGCCCGCGAAAGCAAATTCCATGATGCTTGCAAAAATCCTAACCAAAATGTCATTTTTTTGGATGTAAACCAAGATAACAGTCATTATTCTTGACTTCAGATTTGAAAACAAGTTATTCACTATGTTGTTATGCACTCTACATGTAATATGTGGAGGGGATTAAACATTCTAATGGCTTAACCAAATTCATAACGGCCCTCGAGAGGGGAAACCATAACTACATTGTGGCCCACAGCAAAAAATGACTGACAGCCTTGATCTATAATTAAAAAGAAAAACAAAATTGTTATAGAAGAATAGTAAAGCTTTTTTTTTTTTAAATCAATGACAAGCAAATGGCGCTTGGGCCATTTTTTTGGGCCACGTGCAGCTATATATTGAATTAATTTTAGTTCAACTGCCGAAATGATGAACATTTTTGTGTCGTTTCATCCTTTTTCATGGCTTCAAATGTCCACCCGCATTCCATTCCAAAAGCATTCCTCCCAGACATAGTTCACCATCGCAAAATTGGAATGTGGTTGAAATGAATCAAGGCTTACCTTAAAATGCTGCATTAACGGCTGCTTCTGAGAGAAGACAGAGTTGCATTCCGGACATTTAAACACGCAACACAGACGCTTGTTCGCATCCTGATGAAAATGTTGAAAGAGTAACCATTTCTTTTGGAAAATGTCACCACACGAGCATTTGAAGGTGAACCTGTGAAAAGAACAGATTTTTAGTTCAGAGGAACCAGAAAACCGACACTAAAGTGATGTGGCCAAGTGAAACGTACTGAGGAGGGACTCTGCTAGCATGATGATGTTTTTTCTTTAAATGAGCTTCGTAGCTGACTAAAGTTTTGAAGGCCACGGGGCAGGCGGAACATTTGTGAAGAATTTCACAGTGTTTCTCTTCAATGTGTGACTTTTGTCCTAGAAGAGTCTTGAAAACCACTTCGCAGTGAAGACATCTGCAGGGAAAGAACATCAGGGTGAAAGTGTGGTCAAGGTGGAGTCAGCAGCTCTTGATTTTAGTCCAAAATATTCTCAAATCAGATTAAAAATGCCAGAAATTTGTCCCGTCAAACCTCCTCCTTCACGCTAACTTACTTGTACCAGGCTTTGCGTGCATAGTGGAGACAATTTTCCCTGACGTGCTTTTGAATATTGTTGGAATGACCCACGGCGCCACACTCGGGGCAGCAAAAAGGGGGCTTGAATGCGTGAATGCGCTGGTGGGCTTTCAAGCTGCACTTGTTGGGTAGCAACATGGAGCAAAGTTTGCACGTCTGTTTGGGAAGAGACGACAAGGGAGGGGAGGGTAGAAAATGTAACAATTGAGTGTACGGATGAGTCCAGTAAATTTAGATTAGATTTGAAAGTGTGCTAACGGAAACAGACAGAAGAAATACATGAATCTGAACATAAATGAGTGGAGGCACTTCATTGAATGGACAATAGACCAATTTTCTGGTGTAGAAGGCGCACCCAATAGCCTTGATTTTCTTCCCAAAAAAAACATGCGCCTTATACTCACAATTACTGTCACCAGCCACCGACTCCATTTCCCTCCACCTTAGAAGTAGTAGTGCGTAACCCCAGCCTTTACTGTCGCACATTATAATGTGACGTGCCTTATGTTTGGCAAACGTATACATATGTATATATTACATTTGAAAAACGTTTTGATCAATTAAAGGTGCGCCTTATATATAGAAAAAAATTGAAAATACACCACTATCTATTAGCTATCTAGCTAGCTTTCCATCTATTTGAGTTACTTCCGGGTTGAATGAACGCTGGTGCGTGTGACTGCCACTGCTCAGCCACAGAAAAACTTATCCCGTGACTGTAAAGTGAGCGTGAGTGTTTTGAAAGGCGCTTAAAAAATGAAATGAATTATTGTTATTAATATTGAGTTTTAGGACTATATAAAAAATCAATAGTGTTAGAAAGCTTATAGTCTCTTCTTTCATCATAAAAAGAGTTGATTCCCAAGTTATATGGGTGTGGAGTTATCTGAGCTTGAGATGGGGGCAGCTCTACAAAATACAATATATATTGTATGAATTACTCTCTTTGTCTTTGTGTTGTCATATTTGTTATTTTTTTTTTGTTCTTTTGACTTACAGATAGCGCCGAAAGAGTGGCTGCCTTTACAGCAGCTCCTGTATTTTGTTTTTTACTTCTTTCATTCCTTTCCTCTTCCCTTCATAACTTTGCTGCTGTGAAATGTAAATGTCTCCACTGTGAGACTAATAAAGGTAAATCCAAATCAAAATCCTAACATGGACAAAGGGCAAATGCTGCCCTCTCGTGGAAGAGAAAAAAACAGTGCCAGATGTCTGACCAGCGCTTTATCAGCACCTGTGCAAGAAAAACCGAAACCCAAACAAATTTGGGAATGGCGTTCCGTGTCACATTGTTTTCAAATTCTCGAACAAATTCGGGAATGGCAGCGAATGAGTTAATCAAATCCATACCACCTAAAGAAACAATCCTATCATAAAATGTGCTTCATTTGTTGACCCTCAAATCAATGACATGCCATTCATTCATCTTAGTTTATCATATTGCAAAAAGAGTCTACCCACCAATCCTTTCTTATCATGCGACAGGGACTGATAATGGATAGTGAGTGCTCGGTGGTCCGACATTTGCTTGTAGCACTCCAAACACCGCAATCTGTGGTGGGTGACGTTGTCTGGATAGAGAGGCATGACGGGTTGACTTTTAAGTGAGCGGGCTGGTGTGGCGTGGGAATCCGTTTGAAGTGGCTCAGTACTGAGAGGCACAAACATGTTCGCCTCTGCGATGGGTTTCATGTGGAGCTGCGTGCACTGCATCACCGCTCCGTTTTTCTTGTGCTCCCTGGCGTGCGCCAGCAGGGCGCATTTGTTGAAGAACACCACGGTCTTGGCGCAGTGCATGCATCCCACCTCGATGTGGACGCTCCTACGAGTGTAATGGAACGCAAGGCTACGCTCTACCCCGAACGAGTCCCCGCATTCAAGACAGCGGTAGCCTCGCGCCGGAAGGTGGATGTCGCTGTCGGGTGGGGGATTCAGGTCGGGCACGTATGTAGGCACGGGGTTGGCGTTGGTCAGAAGACGGTTTAGGGTGCTGGCTGCTGTGTTAGGGGCGGACGTTTGTGGCCAAGTTTTGATCTGATGCACTAACGGGACGGTGCTGCACACAGTTGAGGAAAGCGCATGCTGGTTGGATTGATGCGAGGAGGAACGGGCGGTCACTGAGGCGGCCACGCTGTGAGGGACGAGGTTCAAAGTGGCAAGGTGCGCTGCTTTTGGTAGGAAGCTCGAGCTTCCTGTATGTCCTTTACCAGAAGATATTCTCTTTGGCTTATGTGCTCGAAGTGCAGTTGATTTTCGGATGGGTGAATTCTGGAATACCGTCTGACTCCTGGGGGTTTCTTCTGATTTGCTGTGCAAGACTTTTGGTGAATCAGCTCCATCTTCACTCAACAAACTCTGAGATGGCGAAGACTCGTAGGCTGAGTGGACGTCATCCGTTTCGGAGTCAGGCAGCACGCTAGTCACGGTGCGCTTCACCTGCCCAGTGGTGGTTTTGATGGTCTTTATTCGGACTTTGGGTATGACAGCTGGCGAGCCTCCAGCCTTGCCGCTGCTGTCGCTACAGATGCTCACTGGGCTGTCGGGTGGCTTCATGAGGCGCTTCACCGCTTCCAATGTGCTCATGGGACTATGCGGGGAGATGGGCACCATGGGGCTATATTTCATGCAGTCGCTGTTCATCGCTTGAGATTCTCTCGGACTCCTTGTTGGCTCGCTTGGTTCCTTTCTGGCATTGAGAGCAACTAGAGCTTCAAGGCAAGATGGCACTTGAGAAGTGTATGGCTTGATTTGTGAAAATGAGTCAGGACCATCCACAGAGGGTCCCACGTTGCAGGTAGTGTCACTTATGGTCTTGTTACTGCATAGACGAGGAAGGCCACTGTGTGCTCTTGTCATTTTATTACTGATAATAGTGTCAGGTGATTCCTCATGTCTTCTCCTGGACAACTCATTCCCCTCCCGTAGCTCATTGAAAACACTAAGTTCAGTCTTTTCTGCCTTGTCTGCTGATGAGGGTTCCATCAAATTCGATTCATCGGGGAAACATGATCTCTGTAGCTTAGAATTCACATGTTGTCTTCTTATTAAACTGTCTTCATACTCAGGACTGGAAATAGGACTTGAGTGAACATATGATTGGGAAAAAAGCGGTGATGCATCATGTTTGTGTTGAATGGGTGCCTTTCCAAGAAATTCACTTGAAAATTCCCCATTCAGAGCAGAGATAAAAGACTTACTGAATACATTGTTTTCCATCTCGGCAGATCTCTGCCCATTACATCCATTTAGCAAAGCTGATCCTGAGTGGAGTCCGTTTCCAAAACCGTTCAATGATTCCTGGTGATGCGTGTTTTTTACAATTACACTCACAGCAGGAATATCCACAGCAGGGGTTGCTTGATTACTCTGTAAACTGTCATTGGTAGAGTGTTTTGGATGTCCCTCATCGTTCCCCTCCGGGATGGGTTCTTTGGCATCCAAACCTGTGGCATCTGGGATGTCAAAGGCAGCCAAAAGATCATCAAAATCCGGGGTTTTCATGTCGCCCATGTCTGCACAGATTCAGAAACCTGCACATGACAAAAATATGATCGCAATGAATCCTCCACACAAAGCGGCGCACAGCATGTCAAAGTTCACCTACCGTTAACTGGGAGATTTATTTTAAATTTCAGTAACGTTAACTTCTTATCTCGCTAAAAAAGCTAAACTGAACGACTACTAAACTCCGATGTATTATGTGGCTACAAAATATGTTGATATTGTATACAGTCCACTCCTTGCAAATCGTTGGTAGTTACGACACTGGATGAGTGTCTATATAAAACACACGTTCAATGTTTGGATGTTATCAGTTAGCCGAAGAGCTAACATCGCCATGTCGCTATAAGGCTAACAAACGGGTTAGCAAGATGCTATCCGTGTAAAACACTTCGAACCGATGAGCCACCTTACCATTTGGCCCGGCTATCCAAAAGAATTCTATAAACTACTGGGACACGCTGTTGTAGTCTTGCACTGGGACCACGTTAACCAACGCGTGCTACGTTTTTTGCGAAGCTAAGTAGCTAGCCTAGCAACAAGTCATACTCCAGTTTCTTTTTCCCAGAGGTTGGTCTCACAGGCGAGAGGCGGCGCCACAACTCAGAACTGTACATACTATTTCTTTGATTACTAACATTAAAATACAGTCGCGGTTCAACAAAAAGGGACAGAGGTTTTACACTTCAAACGTATTCAGTATTAATTCTCCCATCAATATTTCCCTGAAGAAGTATTCGAAAGATTAAACTAAGATTTGAGCAGATTAATTAATGAATTACAGTAAAATAAATTCACGTTGCACAAACACACACTCTTAATAAAATACTTTTTTAAAGAATAGATGCATGTGTTGAATGAAAAAAAAAGTTAAACACAACTGACCTGCACACCAGGCTGTGATTCTTTTTCTTATTACTAGAGCTAGGCTGGCTCTCTGGCATACACGAGTAGAGGACTTGGAGTGACATTGTTTGGGCCAATCCAGCACTCTCGGTCCATCATTCCAATTTCCTCAGCAACATGCATGGCAGTCTGGTTGAACCCTACAAAGTGTCCCTTAGTGTCAGTGCGAATGGTCGTTCGTTTCTCTGGGCCCTGTGATTGGCTAGCAACCGGTTCAGGGTATCCCCTGCCTTATACTCAAAGACAGGATACGTTCCAGCACCCGTCATGACCCTAGTGAGGATAAAGCAATCCGGAAAGTGAATGAATGAATGGACAAAAACTTTCCTTGCGAGAACATGTTCAACATACGTACCTCCATTAATGTCAGCACAGTACTCCATTTTGATAATTATTGGTTTGGTGGAATAAGAACCCAATCCCCCCGTTCTCAAAGCGGTTGGCGTTTTATACAGCAGCGCCTCCTGCTGTTGACTGAAATTGTTTTCTGTTTTTGGTCACGAAATATTTCTAATGTGACCACAATCAACCTCACCAGTACCTGCTGTGCCACTGGTTAAATAATAATTCCATCACAGTGTAATTTTTATACACACAATGCCCTACTTACACCCATATTTCGAATCATGACTGTACAGTCCATCGCCACTGTGATAATTTGCATTGAATTCTTCTGGACCATTGTGCTAGCACCATTTTACAAGAGGCCATACATATGTTGTTTTGGCTGCTACCAGAGGACATTTGTAGGAAGGAGATGACCAAAGTTCAATCATTAAAAGCAGTAACCTATCATAAGTCCAGGATTCACTCTATTACATCTAATGGGAGTAATTAATATCTGATGTGTGGGCAATGTTCACATTATACAATAAAAATTTCAAAGACATTTAACCTCCCAACTCAAGTGAGCCAATTTTCCCTATCATGCCAACTGTACTTTTCACGCTCCACCCCCTTCTTGTTATTTTGTTGTTTTCAAAGTGCATTTCCCATAATAGAGAACACCGGTTTGTCATTAAAATCAAATATATTTAAAGGACAACCGACATAATTTTTTTGTTTCCTAACTGACATCAGAAAAGTGTTTTATAGCATCTAAAATACCCAAAACACGTGTGACGTCACGTCAGGAATCGTCACCAACTCGAAAACAAGACTTCCTGAATATTCAGCGATAGTCTTAAAACATAAAATATAGCTATATGCGGTGGAATATTTGTAAAATACGCTCAGTAGAAGTCATTTGAAGTGATTTTACAAATTATGGACACAACCTGTCCGGGGGGCGTCAGTTGTCCTTTAGACCCTACTGTCAAATTGCATGTGAAGGTGTTTCAGGTTGGAAATTATGAAAAATATGACCACAATATAATAGCAAAAAAATATTTCTAAAAACCTGTTGTGAAGATGAAAAACATAAACATATTTCCTATTTTTATTTTTAATGCTTTACTATTTTTTTTTTTTTAATATTTGGCTCTTTTTGTTTTTCTACATTTCATCTTTTATTCAAATACTATGGCGGCTCGGTGGTTCAATGGTTAGCACGTCCACCTCAGTGCAGAAGTTCGAGGTTCGATGGATCCGGCCTCCTATGTGGCGTATTTTTCCGTATCCTGTATTGCAACTAGTTCTGGTGGTCCTCACCAGTTTGGTTTTTGTGTCCAAGTCCTATGACCTTATCAAGTACAAAGGAAAGAGCATCAGTGGGTGTTTTCGAACTGTAGGACGTCTTTTCAAATCCCATTTAAGATGGCTCAAATGGTGAGTCATACCTGTCAACCGGCCGTATTCGGTAAGATTCTTGCAGATTTTTAGATGTGTACGGCAAACAACAAAGTTTATACGGGAAACGCAAACATTGTCAAATGAGTAAATACGTACGTACGGGTATCGCTACTTGTAAAAAGCGAAGTCGACCACCGAGAAAACAAGTCCATGCGAAAAATCTCGAGAAGAAACAAAAGTTTCGAGAAGAAATCTTCCGGTTAAGTGGAATTTTATTTTGAAATCAGTTAAATTCAACATTTTACCGTGTTTCTTCGCCGTAATATCATTCATACTTTTTAATAAACATTATACATCATAAGACAGCAAAAAAATGCCTTACAACAAAGAACATAATTGATTATTGCTACAAATGTGTTGTAACTTGTTAAAAGTACTAATGTTTACATGACATTTTGTTAATAAATTTGGCCAATGAAATATTACACATGCATATGTTTTTTCGCAGTTAGTAAGGAAATATTGAGCCATGAGTAAGGTCACAGTGTCTCGCAGGTTGACTGGTATGACTCTGGTTTGCTCCTACATTCCCAAAACATGCATAGCAACTTAATGAAAGGTGTTTTTGTTACACACTACATTGTACATATTTTGTTAAATGTACAAGGATGCACAATGTTGCTACATTCACTTGTTGTGACAAGCTTGTGGCCTTCAACTCACTCAAAGCTTTGAGAAAAGTACTCGAATATGAAAGCCCATTAAAGCCAGCTATTTATGACCACACCTTTGTTCTGTTCTTAAAGCGCTGATGGGAGTAGTTTGTGCTTCTCTCAGTTAATGATAAGATGTTTCGTGGTGGGTAGGTAACATTTCCCTGCAGTGTATTGGACAGCGAAGCGTTAAGGCAACCAAGTCGAGGAGCACACACAATGAGTAAGCGATTAGCTTTGCTTTGTCTTCCACCTGTTTGTTTCACACTCATTTCTTGAGCCTTTTTTTTAATCCACATTTGGAAGTGACCTTTTTTTGAATTGATTTAATCACAAGATGGGCTTGCGAATGCAACTTGATTCATCATCCTGATTGTTAAAGCTTGCATCAAAAGGTTGCTTGTGTTTTGCAGTGGACAAAAACAAATTTGAACTCAACAATGGAAGCTTGGTGACGGAAAATGGAAACCCGGCCATTGGAAATGGAGTTTATAACCAGACGTTTGAAATAGAGGTATGTGATACTGTTTGTTTTTGACAACATGTTTAATTCTCATTTAACAAAATCGACTTATCAGGAAATCACAGTGGATGAGAGCAACACCAAAGAGCAAACGGAGAAGTCTCGAGAGGGACTGGGATCATATCTAAGGTTTGTTTGGTTCATTTCGGTGCGCCTTTGTATATTGCACTCCATTTTACTCCACCTGACATAAACATAATAGTCCAATACGCTGAAGAAAATAATGGTGTGCTCCATTTACTCACTTTTATTTTGTCTAGTTGTTGAAAAAAACCTGAATTATGTTCTTATGTACTTTTTCACACATTCATTGACAGACATGTGCAAAAATGTGTCCACTCCAGTGCCAGGGTTTTTGTCATTATCGTTTGAATTCCAGGACCCATAGAATATTGAATTTTAGGACTACACAAATATTCAATACAGCGTTAAAAACCTTAGAGTTTCTTCTTTCATCAGGAAAAAAAGAGTTAATTCCTAAATAATATGGGTCTGTAGTTATATAAGCTTGAAATGAGGGCGGCTGTCCAAAATACAATGCAATACATACACATTGGTTTATATAGTGCTTTAATAACAGCTAAAGCTGGAACAAAGCACGAACATAGAAAAAAGGGAAATGCTGCCACTCGTGGAAAAGAAGAAACAGTGCCAGATCATATGGCCAGCGCTCTATGGGCACCCAAGCATGAAAAACAAAACCCGCACAAATTCAGGAATGGCGCTCTACGTCATATTTTCAAGTCCTAAATAAATTCGTGAATGGCAGCGAATGAGTTAAGTATACTACGGCAACAATTTTTGGGGGGGATTTTATGATGTGCAAATTCTTGCCGAAATAAATACAATCCTCGAATTAAAACTTTTTTTCAGTGTATTATCCATTTGAATAGTAATAAATAGTACTAATACTACTACTACGACTACTACTACTACTACTACTACTACTACTACTAATAATAATAATAATAATAATATGTTTAATTTCTAAGCGTCTTTCAAAACTCTCAAGGACACTTTACAGTCACGGGATTTTTTTGTGCGGGTGAGCAGCGGCAGCCATTCACGCTAGCGTTCATTCTACCCGGAGGTAACACAGCAGCAAAGTTATGAAAGGAAGAGGAAAGGAAAGAAAGAAGTATAACAACAAAATACAGGGGCTGCTGGAAAGGCAGCCACTCTCGCGGCGCCATCTTGAAAAAAAAGGAACAAATAATATGACAACGCAAAGACACAGAGAGTCATTCATTCTTCAGCACTTGCTGTACCCTCTTTGTGACATGGAGCGGTTCTAGATGAAAGAGGAGAGGATCAAAGCATCCTTTTCAGCAGTAGATCAGGGACGTCATGGTGGAATGTGCACGTCTACTATAAGCTAAATGTTGAAAGCAAACACGCAGCAGTAGCATCCATTGACAAAAAGAGATTGTCTCACATCTCCTGTTCCACATCAATCTGCTTCAATTCCAAGCCGCGACAGTTCCACAGACACACTGCGCTAACGCTCCTTTCCTCTCATCGCGGGCTCCTCAAGCCATGCATCCATCCAGCCGCACACAGTCCAACAGCACCGAATACACTTCAATGCACTACTAAAAACAACTTAACTCATTCAATGCCAGACGATGTTCTGTGTGTTTGCTTTCAACATTTAGCTGGAAGCAGACATGCACATTTCACTATGACTGATCCACTGGTGAAAAGACCGCTTTGATCCTCTTCTGTTTAATCTAGAACTGCTGCTTCATACAACAAAGAGGGTGCACAAAGTCTTTATGATTGAATGACTGTCTTTGTGTTGTTATTATTTTGTTTTATTTATTTTTTGTTCTTTCGATTTCAAGATGGCGCAATGAGAGTGGCTGCCTTTCCAGCAGCTCCTCCTGCATTTTGTTTTTCTCCTTCTTTCTTTCCTTTCCTCTTCCTTCCATAACTTTGCTGCTGTGAAATGTAAATGTCTTCACTGTGAGACGAGTAAAGGCTAATCCAATCCAATAATCCAATCCAAAAATGAGTTGATTCCAGTGCCAGGGTTTTTGTCATTTTTACTCAAATTGCAGGACCTACAGAATATTGACTGTCGGGAATGGCAGTGAATAAGTGAGGATAAAGCGATTCACAAAATGGATGATTACTGGGTAGTGTACTTTTTGCATAATTTACTGTTCTCTAACCAGGACGTCCCCTTCCATTTTGTGACTCCCCCAGTCTCTATGTCGCTCTATTAGAACCCGCTCTGACTCTCAAAGCCCTAGGTGTCAAACTCCGGTCCTTGAGGGCCACTATCCTTCACATATTAGACCAGGGGTGTCAAAGTCATTTTTTGCCGCGGGCCACATTGTAGTTATGGTTTCCTCTCGAGGGCCGTTATGAATTTGGGGAACCCATTAGAATGTTTAAATACCTTCAAATATTACATATAGAGCACTCAGCAAATTAATGAATAACTCGTTTTCAAATCTGAAGTCAAGAATAATGACTTTTATTGTGGTTGACATCCAAAAATATGAAACTTTGGCTCAGATTTTAGTATTCATCATGGAATTTAACAAGTTTGATTTGCTTTCGCGGGCCGAAAAAAAATGACGTGGCGGGCCGGATTTGGCCCGCGGGCCTTGACTTTGACACCTGTGTATTAGACGATTCTCCTTCCTCCAACACGCCCGATTCAAATGATCACCTAATCACCAAGCGCTGCGGGTACTCTGATAACAATCCCATTCCCTCACGAGCCTGAGTTTGACACCTGCGCTCTTTAATCAGTCGTACAAGAAAATCACATCATATTATAACGCAGTTAAGCTGTGTCATGAAATTTCACCTCACAACAGAAAATCCCAAACATTTAATGAGTTGTGTATGTGTGTCTAAAATGAAATCGCTTGTATTAAAAAAAAAAAACGAATTCATGCAAGTTGTCAATGAACGCACATTAATCTGTTTTTTTTTCTCATTCTTTAGTCAAATAGTCAAGCCGATTAACGTCGCCGAGGATTACTTGAAAAATCACTCCAAAGTCTTGAAGTACGTTTTGCTGGGCATCTTCGGAGCAGGTACTGTAATAATCAATGATTCTTTTATACCAACACTTGAAATCAATAACCAAAAGTCAGTTCAATGTCTGAGTGTTTTTTTATTGTGTTTGTCCTGTAGGTTATTTGGCATACTTCATTGCAGCCTGTGTTTTGGATTTTGAGCGGGCCACTGCCCTGGTGGTCCTCACCAGTTTGGTTTTTGTGTCCAAGTCCTATGACCTTATCAAGAAGTACAAAGGAAAGAGCATCAGTGGGTGTTTTCGACCTGTAGGACGTCTTTTCAAATCCCATTTAAGATGGTTCAAATGGTGAGTCATACCTGTCTACCGGCCGTTTTCGGTAAGATTTTTGCAGAGTTTTAGATGTGTACGGCATAAAACAAAGTTTATACGAGAAACGCAAACTTTGTTAAATGAGTAAATAAGTACAGGTATCGCTACTTGTAAAAAGCAAAGTCGTCCACCGAGAAAACAAGTCCGTGCGAAAAGTCTCAAAAAGTAACAAAAGTTCCGAGAAGACATGTTCCGGTCAAGTGGAATTTTATTTTTAAAGCAGTTAAATTCAACACTTTACCGTGTTTTTTGTCGTGTTACCATTCATATTTTTATACACGTTATATATATATATATATATATATATATATATATATATATATATATATATATATATATATATATATATATATATATATATATCGTACGAAATACATGTCTATAAATCCCCTGAGAAATCAGCTCGTCAAAAGTGTTGCGATTGACCACTGTTAAAAAAAAGTAAACAAAAAAAAAAAAAACACACGCGAATAGTGTGACTAATTGTGTGAATGCCTGCTGAGGTGTATTAACCACAAAAGTTAATTGTGGGTTGTTTGGATACTTGCCATGCGTGAAAAAATGAAAACGTTCTCCTTTCTTCCCATGTTTGTTGATGCAAATCACGGTCGAAAGCAAATCGCGTGTCTACTACGTCATACTAGACGCCACACCTGCCTCACCGCAATGCAGACGATGAAAGACCATTTTCACTTATTAGTTTCATATTTGCAGGTGAAAATGAACCAAAATCGGAATCAGAAAACCTTTATTCGTCCCACAATGGGGAAATTATGATGGGGAATGCTATCAACTGAACCCATCAAATGAATTGTTGTCTACAGCAAAAAAGCCACAATGCTCGACAAATATATAATAGAACATACTTGATTATTGTTAGACATATCTTGTAACTTGTTAAAAATATTGTTCATAAAATTGCGCAATGAAATATTACACACGCGTATGTTTTTTCAGTAAGGAAAAATCGAGCCTTTAGTAAGGTCATAGTGTCTCGCGGGTTGATGTGGTGGGTAAATGTCTGCCCTCAAAACGTGCTCCGATTGACGAAGCGTTGTGTATTTCAGGGTTTTCATCGTGATTATCGTGATCCTGCTGGCCCTGTGGCTCGTACTCGACACAAGCCAGCGTCCCGAGCAGCTTATTTCCTTCGGAGGTGTGTGTATGTTCATTCTGCTCACGTACCTCTCCTCGGCCCACAGGACAGCAGTGAGTTGTTATTTTTGTATTGATTATATCTATAATTACCATGGCGATCGTTTCGAAATATGTCTTTATCGCGACACTTATCTCTCATGTGCTTTGCTGAGACTTTGGATATCGCTCGGTCGTGTGCGTGTGTCGTGCTGAGGTTTACTCAGAGTTGCTTCCAATGTCGTTTTATAGCGGCTTCCTGACAGATAGCATAAAACCACCTTTGGTGATAAAGACGTGTGATGTTGTGTGTTCATTTGTAGGTGACTTGGAGGCCAGTGTTTTGGGGTCTCGGCTTGCAGTTCTGTATCGGACTTTTTGTCATCAGAACCGAGCCTGGTCTCATTGCTTTCCAGTGGCTCGGACGACAAGTGCAGGTGCATCGAGTTTTACACGCTTTGATTGATTGATTCTATGAATGTGGTACATAGGCTCCCCCTTCGTGACAAATAACACAGTACAATTCAGTTATATTTAGCTTTTTGAATGAAATATAAGCGGCGCGGTGAGCCAATGGCAAATTGTCATTTCTACCCGCGAACCTAAAGCGGTTTGGAAAATGAATGAATAAAATATGACTTTTAAAGGACAACCGACGCCCCCGGATAAGTTGTGGCCATAATTTGTAAAATCACTTCAAATGACTTCTACTGAGCGTATTTTACAAAGATTCCACGGCACATAGCTATATTTTACGTTTTAAGACTCGCGCTGAATATTCAGGAAGTCTTGTTTTCGAGTGGATGACGATACCTGACGTGACGTCACGTCTGGAACGCCCCTGACCGAGAAAGCGACACACAATGCATTTTGGGTACTTTGTTTGGTCTGAAAACTTCGTGTTGATTCGTGTTGATGGTGAAATTAGAAGGAAAACACATAACTCGATGGTGAATCGTTGTGTGTTGCGCCAAGACTACTATTTGATACTAGCTGACAGTAGACAAATCAGCCCATTTCCAACGGCTTGGGCGCCATCTTGTGCATTTTCTGGGACGCTACATTGCAGTCCAGATGGCTCAAAATGACACGGAAGGCCTTCTTTAATCGATTGCAAACATTTATGCTTTCCTCTTCAGAACTATTTGAATCATTCATAACTGGATGAGTAACAAGAAAGCATCTTCTCCGAATCTGAAGCCATTGTTTTGATTCACTAGCAATGCAAGACGTCTTGGCGTGATGTCACGAACTGGGGGCGGGACTTTCTGAAAATGCCCAATTCGCAGCTAAATTTTTTGCAGACTTTGGACACTTTAAGTCATTTTTATTGGTGTTTTGCATTTGACTAAAAATATCATACTGCGTGTTTTGGGTATTTTAGATGCTATAAAACGTTTTTCTGGTGTGTCGTCGGTTGTCCTTTAATGTGACCTTGAGAATTTTGAAAGGCGCTTATGAATGAAATGTATTATAATTATTATTCGTCTGTGTAAGCTCTCAGTCGTACAGGAGTGGTCCATTGATGAAAAGGTTTCTTCAGTCATCTGTACTTCCTTGAAGGTGTCGGACATTTTGCTTCTTAGGGGCAGAGGACTACTCCCTGCAGCTCCACTGATTGTTCACCGGTATCACCTCATCAGTATTACTAGTCATATGTTGCCTAAGCAGGGACCTATCATAGCAGAGTCCGGCACTGCCATGTCTGGACAGTAGGGATATATATAGGGCGTAAATTACCAGTAAGACTTGTTTGCTGATGAAGTTTCTTGGATAAGAAGCGAAACGTCCGACACCTTCAAAGAAGTACAGATGACGGCTGAAGAAACCTTTTCATCGATATTATTATTATTATTATTATTATTATTATTATTATTATTATTATTATTATTATTATTATCTCCTGTCCTACGTGAATCTGCTTCAATTCCAAGCCGCGGCATGTCAACAGCATTCTTCCATGATGGGTTAAATTCCCTGTTACTTAACAGTCTGAATCATGTGTTAAGGCTGCTTTATAATGCTATTCAATCTTATGTTTGGGTCATACGAGGGTTCTCATGCGGATGATTGGCCTAATCATTTGTTTGAGGGCTGAGTTGCACTCATTATCTTTACTGAGTTGCTGTCATGCGTCCTGTGAGTCACAACTGGAAATGATCAATCCTGAGATTCAAACGGCACTGGTGATTACCGTCATAAAATGTCTGTTTTGTACATTTTAGATATTCCTGGACTACACCAAAGCGGGATCTTCATTTGTTTTCGGAGATTTGGTCAACGGGATCTTTGCCTTCCAAGTCAGTGGCCCTATAAATGATGTGTAATTTGACTTGTACATATGGATAAAATTGCATGCATGCAGCTCATAATAGGAGATGGATTAGATTAGCCTTTACAGTGATACCTCGGTTTACGAACCCCTTGGTTTACAAACTTTTCGTTTTACGAACGTGAAATTTATTACAATTTTACCTTGGCATACGAACTTTTTCATAAACGGAGCTGCCGTAATGAGTGATGTGTCGTTCGCGAATGAGCCCGTTCTTCTAACAACAAAATGGCAGCCGACTGTTTTTGTCCTCTATTCCCCGCCCCCCAGTCTACGGTTAAAGCCACATGACTGGTCAAGAACGCAGCAGTGAGGGTAGGTGGTTTAAACATTGAAGAGACAGGCAGACGACAATGAGAGAGTTTCAACTTTGATGGTTCAAAGACAGTGTAGACTGCAAGGTTAAAATACATGCATCCCATCAACCAGGCTCCACAAACAACCCGCACAAGCCATCTGTACACTTGATGCAAAAAGCTGTCAACCCAGCTAAACAGAACACAATTGATGAGGAACTAGATAAAATTATCACAGAAGAAGCACCTACAAAGGATCATTCCTCAAGATGGTGAAAGAAGAATGTTACGTTCCTCATCAAGTGTTTAATGCTGAGGAAAGCGGCCACTCCATTCCATCAAGCCATCAATGACCATCATAAAGGTAAATAAAACAACTTTATTATACAGTACAGTTTATTTGTTTAATTATAATATAATAATATATAATAATTATAATATAATTATTATATAATATAATAAATATATAATAATATAATATAATAATTATAAAATGGTATATTTACTGTAGTTTTAAGGCTTAGAACATTAGAAAGTAGAAAATTATGTTTTATGGGGACCTGGGAACGGATTATTCTCATTTTAATGGTTTCCTATGGGAAATTAATTTTTGGGATACACACTTGTTGCCTTACACACTCTGTCTGGGAACCAATTAAGTTGGTAAGCCAAGGTATCACTGTATTTGTCTCACACTGGAGACAAATATTAACACATGTATCCGTCGACGTCTTCCTCAGGCAATGCCTATCGTGGTGTTCTTCAGCAGCGTAATGTCGGTGCTTTACTTTTTGGGTCTAATGCAGTGGCTCATTCTGAAGGTAAATATTTACGTCCTATCTCACGGGGAAGGGCGACATGCCGAATCGCTTACACAGAACTTCTCACCACATATTTTTTTGTCCCCCCCCCTCACAGATCTCATGGATTATGCAGATAACAATGGGTACCTCTCCCACAGAAACTTTGAGTGTCGCAGGCAATATATTTATTGGCCAGGTAATTTTCTTATTTAATTCCCTCATTCACTCCCATTCACGAATTTATTCGGGAATTGAAAATATGACAGAGCGCCATTCCCGAATTTGTTCGGGTTTTGTTTTTTTGTTATTCGGGTGCCGAAAAAGTGATGGCCATGGCCTCTGTCAATGTTTTTTCTTTTCCACAAGGGGGCGGCATTTCCCTTTTTTCCATGTTAGTGCTTTGTTCCAGATTCAGCTGTTGTTAAAGCACTATATAAACTAATATGTATGTATCGCATTGTATTTTGGACAGTCGCCCTCATTTCAAGTTCACATAACTCCAGGCCCATATAACTTAGCTATTTTCTTCTGATGAGAGAAACCAATTTGTATGTATCGCATTGTATTTTGGACAGTCACCCTCATTTCAAGCTCACATAACTCCAGGCCCATATAACTTAGGAATTAACTATTTTTTTTCTGATGAAAGAAGATAATCTAAAGTTTCTTATGCTGCATTGAATGTTTATGTGGCTGCCACTGCTCACCCGCACATAAATATCCCGTCACTGTAAACTGTTCTTGATAGTTTCGAAAGGCGCTTAGAAATTAAATGCATGTATTATTATTATTTTTATTTATTTATTTATTTATTTATTTATTTATTTATTTATTTATTTATTTATTTATTTATTCACCCTGCTTGTTCTTTCCTTTTTTTCGTGCACCAGACAGAGGCGCCGCTACTCATTCGGCCCTATTTAAAGGACATGACGAAATCTGAGATCCACGCTGTGATGACTGGAGGATTTGCCACAATTGCAGGCAGCGTCATGGGAGCGTTCATCTCATTTGGGGTAAAAAGACACATCATTTAAAAAAATGCAAATAATGTGTGCCTTGTTAGCCATGTTTAAAAAAACTTCAGCAAAATGATGAAAAGGAGTTTGATGTTATTTCCGCGTTTTAGTCCGACATAGTTCTAGGTTTTTACACACATTTTCGGCATTTAGGACACAGACGCGCCCCTACTTACGAACATTCAAGTTACGAACAACGGTACATACCAACATTTTTGTGGGTATGTTGAAAAATGTTGAAATATAAATAGCCTTTTTACGAGTAGTGCTCCTTTCCACCGCTAATACAGACATGAGGCGATGTGAGAGCTCTCTCTCTCTCTAACATATGTAGTATTCTCTTCAGTTGTACATGAACATATCCTTAAGAGCATATATTTTATAAAATAATTATTTTTCAGTATGACCAAATAAAGATTATTTATACAAGCTTATACTTAAAGGACATCCGACACAATTTTTTTTGCTTCCTAACTGACATCAGAAAAACGTTTTATAGCATCTAAAATACAGGCAGGCTTATATTTTTATTTTTATTTGCAAAACACCAATAAAAACGAGTTAAAGTGTCCCAAAACTACTTCAAAATGACCTCGGAGACGCTGAGTTTCAGAAGGTCCCGCCCCCTTGTTGGTGACATCACGCCAGGACGTCTTGCCTTGCTCTAGAATCAAAACAATGGCTTCAGATTCGGAGAAGATGCTTTCTTGTTATTCAACCAGTTATAAATATGATTCAAATAGTTCTTAAGAGGAAAGCATAAATGTTTGCAATCGATTAAAGAAGTCCTCCCATATCAACTCAAGCCATCAGGACGCCAATGTAGTAGTGTCCCATAAAATGCACAAGATGGCGCCCAAGCTCCTTTGGAAATGGGCTGATTTGTCTGCTGGGAATTTGTGTCAACTAGTATCAAATAATAGTCTTGGTGCAACACACAACGATTCATCATCGCGTTATTTATGTTTTTTACTTCTAATTTCACCATCAACACGGATCAACACGAAGTTTTCAGACCAAAGTACCCAAAATGCATTGTGTGTCACTTTCTCGGTCAGGGGCGTTCCTGACGTGACATCACGTCAGGAATCGTCACCAACTCAAAAACAAGACTTCCTGAATATTCAGCGTGAGTCTTAAAACATAGCTATACATAAATATAGCTATATGCGGTGGAATCTTTGTAAAATGCGCTCAGTAGAAGTCATTTGAAGCCATTTTACAAATTATGGACACAGCTTGTCCGGAGACATCGGTTGTCCTTTAAACATAAACTCCATACAAAATATAGCACTGAAGCAACTTACGAACAAATTCACCTTACGAACGACCATTCGGAGTGTATCTCGTTCGTAAGTTGGGGAGTGTCTGGAATGGGTTTTGGAAAAAAAAAGTCTGAATTTCCCCTTTATTCTGTAAATTTATGTTGGTTCGTACGAATGCTCCGGCCTCCCTGTGTGGAGTTTGCATGTTCTCCCCGGACCCGCGTGGGTTTTCTCCGGGTCCTCCGGTTTCCTCCCACACTCCAAAAACATGCATGGCAGGCAGATTGACCACTCCAAATTGTCCCTAGGTGTGAGTGTGAGAGTGACTGTTGTATGTCTTTGTGTGCCCTGCGATTGGCTGGCAACCAATTCAGGGTGTCCCCCGCCTCGTGCCCGAAGACAGCTGAGATAGGCTCCAGCACCCCCCGCGACCCTAATGAGGAATAAGCGGTACGGAAAATGGATGGATGGAAGTACAAATGCTTCTGGAGGCCCGGTTGGGCAACATACAAAGACAATCTGATTGTAATCCTCACAGAACTGTACAGCCATGACAGACTGTAGGAAATGACGAAAAAAAGCAAAAAAAAAAAAAAAAAAAAAACAGTGTATTCCTTTTGATTTTATGTTTCAGATCGATGCATCCTCCTTAATTTCAGCCTCAGTCATGGCTGCTCCCTGTGCACTTGCCTTCTCCAAACTGTCCTTCCCAGAAACAGAGGAGAGCCAATTTAAACCAGAGGAGACTGTCAAAGTGGCTTGCGGGTGCGTATCCATCATGTGGTTCTGTAAACGGTTTACAATGGTGTTTCATGCTCCTTTATATTGCTCTAGAGAGGAGCGAAACATTCTGGAGGCAGTCAGCAGCGGAGCGTCCGCCTCCATCAGTTTGGTTGCCAACATCGTAGCGAATCTCATCGCCTTCCTGGCCATTCTCGCCTTTATCAACGAGGCTCTGAGCTGGCTCGGAGGCATGGTGGGATACCCCGATGTCACCTTTCAGGTATGCCATTGCGAAATGTCGAAACAGCGATCCACTGGCAGCTTTTGAAGTGGTATGTCAAAATTTTGTTTCTGTTCCAGTTACTGTGTTCGTACGTTTTCATGCCGCTGGCCTTTATGATGGGAGTGCCGTTTGAGGAGAGTTTTACCGTCGCAGAGCTGATCGGCATCAAATTGTTCCTCAATGAATTTGTGGCCTATGAGAAATTATCCACACTGAAGACTAACAGACTCAATGGAGTGGACGCAGTAATTGGAGGGGAAAGACAGTGGATTTCAGTGAGTACACTTGACATACAAGCACGCGCACACTAAAAGGAGGGAAAAATGGCATCATATTAAAAAAAAGTCCTCCTTCTGACAGACATTTCATTAGGTACCACATGTGTCAATTTTCCAATGTACAGTGTTTCACAAAAACCAATTGCTCTGGACTGAAGTTTCAAGAGAAAATGGTTTTTAATACCAATTGTTTTTGTATTCTTTTGGGTGTACTGTATTTCCATTATAGCTGTGTATCTGTCCAATAAAAAGCAAGTTAACATCTATTGTGATACAGGGCGTCTGATACGATATGCATAATATGAACCTGTCTGTCTAGCTAGCAGGCTATCTATCTAGCTAACGAGCTATCTAGCTAGCTAGCGAGCTATCTATCTAGTGAGTGAGCTATGTATTTAGCGAGCCCGCTATCTATCTCGCAAGTCAGCTATCTATCTAGTGAGCCATCTATCTATCTAGCTAGCCAGCTATCTATCTAGCTAGCCAGCTATCTATCTAGCGAGCTATCTATCTAGCGAGCCAGCTATCTATAGCGAGCCAGTTATCTATCTAGCTAGCCAGATATCTACTTGGCAAGTCAGCTATCTATGTAGCTAGTGAGCCACCTATCTAGCTAGCGAGCCAGCTATCTAGCTAGTGAGCTTCCTAGCTCTCTAGCGAGTTATCTAGCTAGCTAGCGAGCTATCTATCTAGTGAGTGAGCTATGTATCCAGTGAGTGTGCTGTGTCTATCTAGCGAGCCAGCTATCTATCTAGTGAGCCAGATATCTATCTAGCTAGCGAGCTATCTATCTAGCGAGCGAGCTATCTATCTAGTGCGTGTGCTGTGTCTATCTAGCGAGCCAGCTATCTATAGCGAGCCAGTTATCTATCTAGCTAGCCAGATATCTATTTGGCAAGTCAGCTATCTATGTAGCTAGTGAGCCACCTATCTAGCTAGCGAGCCAGCTATCTAACTAGCGAGCTTCCTAGCTCGCTAGCGAGTTATCTAGCTAGCTAGCGAGCTATCTATCTAGTGAGTGAGCTATGTATCCAGTGAGTGTGCTGTGTCTATCTAGCGAGCCAGCTATCTATCTAGCGAGCCAGATATCTATCTAGCTAGTCAGCTATCTAGCTAGCGAGCTATCTATCTAGCGAGCGAGCTATCTATCTAGTGCGTGTGCTGTGTCTATCTAGCGAGCCAGCTATCTATAGCGAGCCAGTTATCTATCTAGCTAGCCAGATATCTATTTGGCAAGTCAGCTATCTATGTAGCTAGTGAGCCACCTATCTAGCTAGCGAGCCAGCTATCTAGCTAGTGAGCTTCCTAGCTCGCTAGCGAGTTATCTAGCTAGCTAGCGAGCTATCTATCTAGTGAGTGAGCTATGTATCCAGTGAGTGTGCTGTGTCTATCTAGCGAGCCAGCTATCTATCTAGCTAGTCAGCTATCTAGCTAGCGAGCTATCTATCTAGTGAGTGAGCTATGTATCTAGTGAGTGTGCAGTGTCTATCTAGAGAGCCAGCTATCTATCTAGCGAGCCAGCTATCTGTAGCGAGCCAGTTATCTATCTAGCTAGCCAGATATCTATTTGGCTAGTCAGCCAACTATCTAGCTAGCGAGTCAGCTATCTATCTAACTAGCGAGCTATCTATCTAGTGACTAGATAGATTCTAGTCTGTCTGTCTGTCTACAGTCTATCTAGCTAGCTAGCAACATATCTAGCTAGCGAGCTATCTATCTAGCTAGAGAGCTATCTAGTCGATCTGTCTGTCTGTCTACAGTCTAACGCTCTTGCTAGCTAGCTTGCTAGCTCTCTATCACCACCGCCCTC
This sequence comes from Hippocampus bargibanti, assembly GCF_051943395.1. NCBI lineage: Eukaryota > Metazoa > Chordata > Actinopteri > Syngnathiformes > Syngnathidae > Hippocampus > Hippocampus bargibanti. The sequence goes on along the minus strand of NC_142738.1, from coordinate 7,732,819 downwards.
CCCGTTGCCTAATTTCCTATATATGTTCTTTTTATACAAATGACTTATTATTTCAGGTCCGATCTGAAATCATATCTACCTACGCTCTCTGTGGCTTTGCCAATTTCAGCTCCCTTGGCGTCATGATTGGTGGGCTAGGTGAGTAGCAATCTATTATGCTGTTTTTTTGTTTGTTTTTTAATCATTCACCAGCATCCTGTCACAGTAGCGAGCGATATTTGACACAGAGCATTTTCTCTTATCAAAGCTTCTATATGCCCATCTCGAAGAACGGATGTTTCGGCTCTGGTGTTGCGAGCCTTGATCACAGCCACGTGTGTCTCGCTTGTCAATGCTTGCATCGCAGGTAGGTTGCGCTTGCATTTCGGCTTTTTTTAGAAATCATCATTGCTCTTACCTTTTTTCACTTCCTCTCAGGGATCCTGTTCGTTCCCCCGTTGGACTGTGTGAGGCTGTTCAGTGAATCTCATTTCAACGGCACAGATGTGAACGTGCAAACCTGCTGCATGGATCTCTTTGGAAGGTAGGCCCTGAGTTTAGATCCCAACAATTTACAGTTCAGGCCCAAATGAAATGACCATTCAAATTTTTTTTCAAAGTGAATTACAGTGATACCTCGGTTTACGAACCCCTTGGCTTATGAACTTTTCGGTTTCCAAATGTTACATTTAGGAAAATTTTACCTTGGCATACGAACTATTGCCACAATGAGTGATGTGTCGTTCGCAAACGAGCCTGTTCTCCGAACAAGAAAATGGTGGCCGACTGTTTTGTCCTCTATTCCCCACCCCCAGTCTTCGGTTAAAGCCACGTGATTGGTCAAGAACGCAGCAGTGAAGGGGTTTGGGTTACGGACAGAGAGAGAGTGAGGCCGTTCTCCCAAAAACAAAATGGTGTCTTCGGTTAAAGCCACGTGATTGGTCAAGAACGCAGGTTAAAAAAATAAATTAATATTAACATTAACATCCGCATTCACATTAACATTAATACATTTCATTTATAAGCGCCTTTCAAAACTCAAATAAAACGACTTTATTATACTGTACTGTTTATTTCTTTAATTATAATACCATAGCATATTTAATATACACAAAATAAGGTATGTTTTGTGTAGTTTTAAGGCTTAGAAAATTAGAAGTAGAAAATTATGTTTTATGGGGACCTGGGAACGGATTTTAATGGTTTCCTATGGGAAATAAATTTTTGGGATACACACTTTTCGCCTTAAACACTCTGTCTGGGAACCAAATAAGTTCGTAAGCCAAGGTATCACTGTATTGTTTTGTTGAATTGCCTTTTAGTTGGAAATGACATAAAGGTTGGTTTTGTAAATATGCACCTGTGTGGAGTGAATCTATGAGATATAAATGTTGCGCTTCTTAAATTGAAAGAGTAAATATAAAAAAAACAATGCCTCAATTGATTATGATTGATGATGTTGTGTATATTGTTTCTGTCTGGCCATAAAGAGTATAATCAAGTACAGTGATACCTCAGCTCACGAACTTAATTGGTTCCTAGAAAGTGTAAGGCAAAAAGTTCGTCTGCCGAACAATGATTTCCCATAAGAAACCATTAAAATGAGAATAATCAGTTCCCAGGACCCCATAAAACATAATTTTCTACTCAATAAGCCTTAAAACTACACAAAATATACCTTATTTTATGTATAACAAATGTGCTATAGGATTGTAATTAAAGAAATAAAATGTACTGTATATTAGTCGTTTTATTTACCTTTGTGATGGTCGTTGTCGTTTTATTTACCTTGGGTTGCCTCTTGATGATATATGAGCAAAGTTGCCGTCCTTCCTTGGCGATAATACCCTCACTCACAATGTCCCCTGCTCGCTGCTTTTCATTAATGAAAAACAACAGACATTTTTTCAACCTCTTGTTGCCTGAGACCGTTGCTTAGACAACACAGAAACACCCATAGCCACACGTAGCAAAGGTCGACTTAGCATACTGGTACTAATTCGTATGCCAAGATTATATTCTCGTGAATTTAATGTTTTTTAAAGCGAAAAGTTCGTGAGTGAAAGCATTCGTAAACTGAGGTATCACTGTATTAAAATGTAATCTGAGATGACAGACCCCGTAATCAATTGTGATAAAGTGTCTACTTGGGTGACTGTGTACTGACTTGTCATGTAACTTTTTTTCCAGTGCTGTCAACAACGGGAGCATCTCGTTCGAGGGCTCGTGGAGTACGGTTAAAAACGCCACCGTGTATCTGGCCAAATGCTGTCAGTGCTGCGGCGTCGCTCATGAGGCACTTTGCTTGTAACGGAATATTTTATGTATGTCCTTGTATTGTAGTTAGGTTCCATTGGTTGCCACCTTTGGACACATTTAAAGACTGCTGGGAAAAGAAACTATTTTCTCAAGTTTACCTTCTGCACTTGGATTTGAGACTTTAATCGACACAACAGAGTCTTTTAGGCACGTCACACTTTTTTTTTCAGGTTTCTGGTATTTACGTAGATATAGTCAACACATCGCAAATTCAAGTTGCAGGTTTTTAGTTGATATAACAAAATGAGACTGAGGTAAGTAGTTTTTTTTGTTTTACTGCCGTATGTTTTAAGATAGATGTACAGTATTCGCTGTCATGTACAGTATTATATTGTAAATGAATTAAGAAGTTGAGTTTTATAGCTTGTTAAATGTTTAAAAAGATATAGATACAGTGATACCTCAGTTTACAAACCCCCTGGCTTACGAACGTTTTGGTTTACGAACGTTAAATTTATGAAAATTGTACCTTTGCATACAAACTTTTTTTCGGGATACACACGGAGCGCCACAATGAGTGATGTGTCGTTCGCGAACGAGCCCGTTCTAACAACAAAATGGCAGCCGACTGTTTTTGTCCTCTATTCCCCGCCCCCAGTCTTCAGTTAAAGCCACATGATTGGTCAAGAACGCAGCAGTGAGGAGGTGGGGGTTACAGACAGAGACAGTGAGGCCGTTAAACCTTAAAGAGACAGGCAGACGAAAGAGAGAGAATCAGAAAATTGATAGAAAACAGTGAAATTTGGACTCTTTCAACTTTGATAGTTCAAAGGCAGTGTAGACTGCAAGGTTAAAATATCCCATCAATCAGACTCCACAAATAACCCGCACAAGCCATCTGTACACTTGATGCAAAAATCTAGCAACCCAGCTAAAGAGAACACAATTGATGAGGAACTAGGTAAAATTCCTCAAGATGGTGAAAGAAGGCTACGCTACGTTCCTCATCAAGTGTTTAATGCTGATGAAACCGGCCACTCCATTAAACAACTTTATTATACTGTACAGTTTATTTCTTGAATTAATACCATAGCACATTTATTATACATTAAATAAGGTATATTTTGTGTAGTTTTAAGGAAATTAGAAAATAGAAAATTATGTTTTATGGGGACCTGGGAACGGATTATTCTCATTGTAATGGTTTCCTATGGGAAATTGATTTTTGGGATACACATTTTTTCACTTTACACACTCCAACCAAGTTGGATTACCAACTAAATTCGTAATCCAAGGTATCACTGTATCAGGTAACTGTTCGTTCGATGAATGTAAATAGCCCAAAATGCAATTCATAATTTTTTAACGGATTATTATGTATAAAGGGTGCACTGGGTTGAAAAGAAAATCCACAAAGACACTGAAATATGAATATCACTCCAAAAATGTTTTAGATTTTTATTAAAAATAGAAAATATATGAGTTTGACATGGTGTGTCATTTTATAAACATACATTTATTTATTTCTTTTCCTTTTTGTCACCACACTGAAGTTTTTTCCTCCCATGCAAATGAAAAAGTTACTTTTCTTTCTTTTTTTTAAGCCAACTACTGACTCCCGCTGATCATTCCACGACACACATTCCAGATGCATCCATGCCAATTCTGTTCGGAATTTTAATTAGCTGAAACAAGATAATCAAGCGTCCTTTCATCTTGAAAAAAAAAGTACAAAATATTCTGAGTAGGGTGTATTTTAAAGGACAACCGACGCCCCCGACAAGTTGTGTTCATAATTTGTAAAATCACTTCAAATGACTTATGCGTATGCTACAAAGATACCATGGCATATAGCTATATTTAACATTTTAAGACTCACGCTGAATATTCAGGAAGTCTTGTTTTCGAGTTGGTGACGATTCCTGACGTGACGTCACATCAGGATCGCCCCTGACCGAGAAAGCGACACACAATGCATTTTGGGTACTTTTTTTGGTCTGAAAACCTCATGTTGATCCGTGTTGATGGCGTAAATAGAAGGAAAACACATAAATAACGCCATGGTGAATCATCGTGTGTCGCACCAAGACTACTATTTGATACTAGTTGACAAATACCCAGGAGACAAATCAGCCCGTTTCCAACGGGGCCTGGGCGCCATCTTGTGCATTTTCTGAGACGCTACATTGGAGTCCAGACGCCTCAAAATGACACGGACGGACTTCTTTAATCGATTGCAAACAATTATGCTTTCCTGTTCAGAACTATTTGAATATTGGTATTTTAGATGCTATAACGCGTTTTTCTGATTTCAGTTAGGAAACAAATAAATGGTGTCGATTGTCCTTTAAGCTTCACATAAAAGGTGAACTCCTGAATCTGCCCTTTTCGCTACTTTGCCCAATGTGTAAATGGGTCGGCTTGCAGGTAACCGCGTGGAGCTGAATCAGTAGCTTTCGGGTTACAGCTGCTGTCACAATATGCTGCACCGTATCATGGTTAAAATAACAAGACATATTATAAATGGGATTATTGTTTTAATCAAGCAAACGGCAGAAATAAATCACTGAGCATAACTTATTTATATGCATACAAATGCACTCACCTGACACGATATTGCACCTGAGAATTACAATCACTGATTTGTTTTTTTTCCACTGTGTACCTTGTGTGAGCCAAATGAAGTGTTATTTTATGACTTCATTCAGTTGAATGGAACAGCGCAAGATCAGATTTGCAGTGTACAGTGATACCTTGGCTAACGAACTTAATTGGTTCCCAGACAGTGTGCAAGGCAAAAAGTGTGTATCCCAAAAATTACTTTCCCATAGGAAACCATTAAAATCAGAATAATCCGTTCCCAGGTCCCCATAAAACATAATTTTCTACTTTCTAATTTTCTAAGCCCTAAAACTACACAAAATATACCTTATTATGTATAATAAATGTTCTATGGTATTATAATTAAAGAAATGTAGTGTATAATAAAGTCATTTTATTTACCTTTGTGATGATCGTTGATGGCTTGATGGAATGGAGTGGCCGCTTTCATCAGCATTAAACACTTGATGAGGAACGTAGCCTTCTTCTTTCACCATCTTGAGGAATGATCCCTTGGAGGTGCTTTCTCTGCAATAATTTTACCTTTTTCCTCATCAATTGTGTTCTGTTTAGCTGGGTTGATAGCTTTTTGTATGAAGTGTACAGATGGCTTGTGCGGGTTATTTGTGGAGCCTGATTGATGGGATATTTTTAACCTTTCATCTACACTCTGCTTTTGAACTATCCAAGCTGACACGAGTCCAAATGTCACTGTTTTCTACCCATTTTCTCACCATTTCACTATTTTGTCACTTTTGTTTTTTGTTTCAAGCTCTGTCGTCTCCCTTTCGTGTGTGTGTTTTCTCTGTCTTTGTCATCTGCCTGTCTCTTTAATGTTGACCAGCCTCTCCCCCTCACTGCTGCGTTCTTGTCAATCACGTGGCTTTAACCAAAGACGCCATTTTGTTTTTGGTAAACGGTCTCACTCTCTCTGTCTGTCACCCCCCCCCCCCACACTGCTGCGTTCTTAACCAATCACGTGGCTTTAACCGAAGACTGGGGGCAGGGAATAGAGGACAAAACAGTCGACTACCATTTTCTTGTTAGGAGAAGGGCCTCGTTCGCGAACGACACATCACTCATTGTAGCACCCCAGTGTGTATCCCGAAAAATAGTTCGTATGCCAAGGTAAAATTTTCATAAATTTAACGTTAGCAAACCGAAAAGTTCGTAAGCCAAGGGGTTTGTAAACCAAGGTATCACTGTACTTTATTTGCAACTTGTGCAAAAAAAATTAAAAAGGATGCCCCTGCGCACTGATGAACATGCGTGTTGTGCCATTTTGTCCCTCTGTGAATATATAAGAACACCTATGAAGAACGTGGGACATATTGCTGAAGAGTCCACTCATGGAGCTGATAAGACTCTGAGGCACATGTTTGTCATAATTCGGTAGTGTCACGTCAACTCTTAATGAGCCCCCGTGTTGAAGAGTTTGGCATATATCAGCATGATTTTAATTTGTAGTCACTTTTATAGTGGCAAGACATGGTCCTACCTTATTTCAAGAGGATCAGTCTTTTCGGCAACCCTGAGTTTGCCATTTGAATCGTCCTGAATTTCTTGCGCTTTCCTCGTCACCTTTGGGCTCACGTTCGATTTCCGTGTCATCTGAGGGCTATGTCCTTTACGATGCGGCTGCGGGCTGCCTGTTGACGACTTGCGGTTGAGCAAAGGGCTCCTGGAGCCTTTTACCTTGGTGCTCTGCTGCTGATCCAGAGTCTTGAGTGGGCGCAGACCAAAAAGTCCGCAGTAGTAGTTGCAGAGGTGGACTGTCGGGAACTGGTCGAAGAGTTCTGGAGAGCTGCGGTCTGTCAGGCCTTGGTAGCTGAAACACAGTGATGTGGGCGGGATGAGGAGGAGGGGGGTTCAATTGTAGCCATCTTAACTCATTTGCGACCGATCTCCAATTTATTCGAGAATTGAAAAGTGTGACGTGCAGCGGCATTCCCGAATGTGTTCGGATTTTGGTTTTTGTGGCAGGGGGTGCCGATAAAACGCTGGTCAGACCTCTGGCAATGTTTTTTCCCTACCACGAAGGGGCAGCATTTGCCATTAGCTCATGTTAGCGCGTTGTTACAGCTTGAGCTGTTGTTAATGCCCGATATAAGTCAATATGTATGTATTATATTTTGCACAGCCGCCCTCATTTCAAGCTCAGATAACTTCAGACTCATAATTTAGGAAGCAACTTTTTTTTCTGATGAAAGAAGAGCGTCTAAGGTTTCTAATGCTGTATTGATGTTTATAATAATAATAATAATAATATATTTTATTTCAAGTATTTATGTCGTCCTAAAACTCAATATTCTGTGAGTCCTGCAATTTCAGTGACAATGACAAAAACCCTGGCACTGGAGCAAACACATTTTTGGATTGGATTAGCCTTTATTAGTCTCAAATTTATTCGGGAATTAAAAATATGACATAGAGCGCCATTCCCGAATTTGTTCGGCTTTTGTTTTTTCATACTTGGGTGCCGATAAAGCGCTGGTATATGCATTGTATTTTGGACAGCCTCCCTCATTTCAAGATCATATAACTCCAGATCCATTTTAAGAATTCTCTTTTTTTAATGAAAGAAGAGAGTCTAAGGTTTCTATCACAGTACTTAATGTTTATGAAGTCCTAAAACTCAATATTCTGTGTGTCCTGCAATTTGATTGACAATGACAAAAACCCTGGCACTGGAGTGGACACATTTTTGCACATCGTCTGGAAGTGAATGAGTTAATCGCAAGTAAACAAAAACATCAGTGCATCTTAGGTGTAATACAAACCCTTTTGTCTTGGTCGCCACCCTAACATTCGTAATCTTCGTTTCAACACCTGCAAAGAAGAAAAAAAAGCAGAATTAACATGGTACTAAATTCTTGTTATTTATTTATTTATGTTATTTATTCATTGTATACCTTCCATGCGGGTGACGAGTAAATTGCCATGCGTCCATTGGTGAATCCAGTGCTGGAAAGTGTTGCATTTCTGTTCGATCTCAGAGGCACTTTGCGCAATCAGGCGGCCTTTTGCATCCATCACGCAATACTTCAGGAAGGCCTCCCCCAAGTCAACTTCTACTGTAGCGTACGGCACAGAGTTGCCGGGTCGATATATCAGGTACTGAGGGATTACTCTGGAGATGCAAAAAGAAAAAAAAGCATACTAACAAGGATTTAGCAGCAAAGCCTTTTAGGGCTAGTTTTGTAACTTACTCGAGTGAAGATCCAAAGTTTTCGATGACTCTTGCTTCGGCTGTAAATATTTTACAATATTCTCGGATGAGGTTCTGAATTTTGCATTCCTGGCAGAAGAGGTCAAATGACAAAAAAAAAAGCAACGTGAGGTCCATTATAAGTAATTTCACCTCAAAACATTTCTTTCCACTCGGTTAAACAGGTTTCTTCAGCCGTCATCTGTACCTCTTTGAAGGTGTCGGACGTTTCGCTTCTCATCCAAGAGGCTTCGTCAGAGAACTAAAATTTTTGCTGGTAGCCCTGGCCCTATATATATCCCTAATTAGCAAAAATTAGCACGCTAGTTATTTTTTTAAGCAAGGGTAAAAGCTAGCTAGCTAGCTATTTGCTATTTATTAGCTGCCTCGGTAGCTATCTAGCTGGCCGGCTAGCTAGCTTTCTAGCTGGCTAGCAAGCTATCTATCTGTATATCTATTAGCTATCTAGCTAGCTAGCTTTCTAACTGGCTAGGTCACCGAGTCTACTTGACGATGCTTCTGCTCACCCGCAGAAGGGATGTCCTGTGACTGTAAAGTGTCCTTGACAGTTTTGAAGGGCGCTTATAAATGAAATGTATTATTATTATTATGATTATAAAAGGACTAAAAGCTAGTTATCTATTTGCTATTTAATAGCTGGCTATCTATCTATATAGGTGGGTCGCTGGCTATCAAGCTGGCTGGCTAACTAGCTTTCTAACTGGCTAGCGGGCTATCTATATTGATGGACCACTCCTGTACGACTGAGAGCTTACACAGACGTTCCACTCACCTGCTTTGTCATTTCCAGATTCCTTTCAATCAGGTTGTTATCCTGCTTGGTCCCGTAAGCGATGGGGTTCGGAACCTTAATGATACACGTGCTCCCAGATTCATAGACGGGATTTAGGCCATAGATGACTTTCACTCTGCTCGCTTTATGGCTGCAACCTTGGCCGATGTGCACCGTCTCCGTCATGATGCGGCCAAAGTACTTGTCGCCCCAGTTACCGGAGTTGGCGAGGCCCTTGGTGAACAGCAGCGGCGTCATCTCTATCTCTTCCCCAACTAGAGAAAATATTTTACTCATGAAGAAGAAGGGTCAGAGGGCAGGGCCAGGGTCAAGATGTGAACCCTAAACATCAGAACAGTGAGGTCTGTCATGCGTGCTAATTGCAATTCCACCATGCTTTTTCTATCCAGTTAGCCTGTTCACGGTTTTGGGTATCTGAAGCGTATCTGAGCTGACTTTGACGGACTATGTATGTCTTGGACTGGTCAGTGACTCCTCACTTTCCGATCATTGAATCATATTCACTTTTTAACGCATTCACTGCCATTCACTAATGTATTCGGGAATTGAAAATATGACGTAGAGCGCATTCCCGATATTTGTATTTTCTTGTTTGTGTGCCAATAAAGCGCTAGCCATGGCCGCTGAAAATGTTTTATTCCTTCCATAGGAAGGTGACATTTTCATTTTTTTTCCCAGGTTAGCGCTTTATTCCAGCTTCAGGTGTTGTTAAAGCGCCATATAAACCAATATGTATGCATTGCATTGTATTTTGGACAGCCGATGTCATTTCAAGCTAACATATATACCTCCAGATCCATATAATTTAGGATTAACTCTTAAGTTTTTTCTGATGAAAGAAAATAGTCTAAGGTTTCTTATGCTGCATTCAATGTTTACTTAGTCCGAAAACACAATATTCTTTGGGTCCTGGAATTCCAGTGAAAATGACAAAAACCCTGGCACTGGAGTGGACGCATTTTTGCACATCTGGCAGTAAATGAGTTAAATGTTAAAAAAATAGACGAAGAATAAAATATCTACTCTGATTCACATTAATTTTCATACAATAGAATTTACAGTATATGCAAACATTGAAATCTCATATTGGATTTTTTTTATATAAAAAAATCGATGGACAGATGGACGTAAGGAAGGAAGGAAATAAGGAAGGAAGACAGAAAGAAGAAATCAAGAAAAAAAAATCGATTACCTTCCAAATCATCTCTGAGAAGTATGTCAGACAGAACTGTAATTAAAAAAATCAAATATTACAGAAAAGTAGTGATTTAATGGAATAGCTTCATGGTAATAAAAACAACTTGGAAGTTGTCGCTTACTGTCTACGCTGAGGAGGAAGTCTGTGGTGTCAGTGCCGTACTCATTCCGGATACTGCAGCCGTACACGCCGCAATCTTGACTTGCGGCCAAAACGATAGCAAGTGCTACTTGAGTCTCATCCCCAGCACTTGAAGACAACAGACATACACACATCAGCAGCCCGCATAAAGAATCCGTGACCAGATAAAGGCACAAGATGTCGCTATAGCACAGAGGACCGTTGCACAAGATGTCGCTATAGCACAGAGGGCCGTTGCATGTGGCACCATACTGCTTATAAGTAGATGCGAGCGTTTCGTCATTTGTTATGATCACATGATCGGCCGCTAACTTCCGGTAGGCAGAAAGCCAACAGTTGTTAGCGAGTGCTATCATTGTTTTGTAAACTGATGCGTTTCATTTTGGGTTTAGATTAATCAAAGTCTTCGCATTTTAGTACAATGGCGGTATCGTGTGTGGTTGTAGAAAACGTCAGCCATGTTAACGTCTGATAATTCAAAGAAAAGGTATCAGCGAGCACAGCGTCGGGAAGATGACTGGCAGAGACAGCAAGGATCCAGCAAGAAACGAACAACGCAGCCTCAATTCTCCTGGGACTATCTAACTGTACCAGGAGGTACAGGAGGTACTAGCTCGTGTTAGGATTCATGTAGAGAGAGCCATCGAGCATGTTAAAAATTTTAAGATTGAGAATTGATCTTGTGCCTCAGTTGAACAATATCATGACAATATGCTGTGCTCTTTCAAATTTGCATCCCGGTTGGTTTAATGACTTACCACAACTGACATAGTATGTTCCCTTTCAAATGTTCTAATGATTAAATATGATTTAAAATGTACAACAACTTTGTCCTAAAAAAACAATATGCCGAATGTTCAACGTTATAATGAAACACTGGATACATGTGTCCACTTTCTACGTATTCATAAGCTTTAAGGGACTCATATGCCTTCAAACTATCGTGAGTAAACTGTCCGGGAGTATCGACGAGGTAAAAATAAATATCGGTGAAAGTAATGTCCGGCCACAATGATGGATCGTCAACCCATCCATTCTTCAAATTGAAAGGATCTGGCAAGTTACAAGTACCGTCACGATATCCTAGCTTCTCAAAGTATTGCTCTCGGACTTCTAACTGTAGCTTTTGCACATAATCGGAGCATTGTTCAGATTTCATGCTAGAGAAATTTGCTTTGTCCATACTCGCCATTGTTGCTGTTGCCTACAAGCGAGAAAAAACATGTGATTTGTGACATCACCTCCGTCAATAACTGGCATCTCCAATACGGTGAGTAAAAGTGCATATGTATAGATTTTGAATGCCCCACGTATATGGGAAAAATATTGTGTGGATTTACAGTTCATGCATCTATCCGGTTTCCATATTACAGCTGTGAGGTTGTGATACAGAATAGACAGAATAGAAGTTATCATATTTAAATGTTTCATGCTGTTCTATGGTTAGTTGGCCGAACACAAGGCCCACAATAGAAGCACAGAAAATCTGGGGTCAATTTGAGGTGAACAGACACAGTCTGTTAAACTGTCATCCTCAGGTAGGAGATCTGGCCTTTGCCGTAATTTTGGACTTGGTAAAATCCTTCACAGGAAGAGCTCATTAGCCAGGTTACAAATCTATCAGTTTATGGCAATACAACCCATTAAAATGTCTATGTTCTGTTGGTTTAAGGATGTTGATGCTTGGGACTTCCAGGGGCATGGTATTCAAATCAAGAAGACTATGTTTTACGAATGTATCACTTAAAGGACAACCGGCGTCTCCGGACATGTTGTGTCCATAATTTGTAAAATGGCTTCAAATGACTTCCACTGAGCGTATTTTACAAAGATTCCACCGCGTATAGCTATATTTTACGTTTTAAGACTCGTGCTGAATATTCAGGAAGTCTTGTTTTTGAGTTGGTGACGAGTCCGTACGCGACGTCACGAAAGGACCCCCCCCCCTGACCAACAAAAAGACACATTGTAGCAGTCCTTCATCACGTCAATGTATTTTGCTGTACTGTTTGTCTGAAAACCTTGATGTAGCACCCAAAAGCCGCTAGAACAGGGCGTCCAAGCTCCATGGAAGGAATTTATCAGCCTGTGGAAGCGAGGATTCATTCCTCACAGGAGCTGGTCGCTATTTTTGGGTGAGACATTCCCCCCGCCCGTTTGCCTCAAATTGACACGGAAAAAAATCTTTAATCGGTTGCAAACTTGTATGCTTTTCTCTTCAGAACTATTTGAATCATATTCATAACTGGATGAGAAGGTTTCTTCAGCCGTCATCTGTACAAAAGTGAAGGTTTCGGACGTTTCGCCTCCTATCCTAGAGGCTTCGTCAGCGAACTAAAGTCTGACTGGTCGTATCGGCCCCATTTATATATCCCTAATGTCCAGACATGGTGGCGCCGGACACAGCTATGATAGGTCCCTACTCTCAGGTTGGGCCAGTCGTTAGTCAGGAATGTAGGAACAATCAGTGGGGCCACAGGGAGGGGTCCCCCCCCCCCCAACCTGAGAGTAGGGACCTATCATAGCTGTGTCCGGCGCCACCATGTCTGGACATTAGGGATATATGAATGGGGCCGATACGACCAGTCAGACTTTAGTTCGCTGACGAAGCCTCTTGGATAGGAGGCGAAACGTCCGAAACCTTCACTTTTGTACAGATGACGGCTGAAGAAACCTTCTCATCGATGGACCACTCCTGTACGACTGAGAGCTTACACAGACGTTCATAACTGGATGTGTAACAAGAAAGCATATTCTCCGAATCTGAAGCCATTGTTTTGATTTTTCAGCAATGCAAGACATGTTTTGGGTATTTTAGATGCTATAAAACGTTTTTCTGATGTCAGTTAAGAAACAAAAGTAATGTCGGTTGTCCTTTAAATTTGCATATACAGTACTCTCAACAAATAGCTTGGCAGAGGGCTTCAGAGGTCCGCCAAAAAATAGCACTGAGATGCCATTCTACCTACAATTTGGCAACGGGGTTCTGTGTTTGACGTCCCATCTACCTTCTCTTGACCTCCATGATTTCCTCTTCATCTCTGAACCATTTAATGGTGGAGTCGGAAAGCACGTTGAAAAATTGGCACCACAGCTTTAGGTGTCCGGAGGCATCTGGGAAAGGCTCCCCTCTGATCTTCCGGATGACCTGTGGAGCTGTTGGCACATAGCCACAAATATAAATATACACCCTCTCTAATGTTGTTCCTAGAATTCTGTTGGACTGACGCCAGCCAAATGACAGGTCCAATTTTACTCGAATAACATCAGCACAATACAGTGTTTCCTATATTTTTTGGCTTTTATAGCACTTTTACTCTTTCGGGTCGCAGATAATCAATCCGTCCATGCATTATTTAATCCGCTTAATGTCTGTTTGGGCAGGAAGCGAGGTACAGTGATACTTCAGTTTACAAACGCTTTAGCTCAGGAACCTTTCGCCCGATGAACTTTAAATTCAGCGATACTCAAGTGACTAGAGTATCACAATAAAATGCTTGGACTAGAGTGTAGTCTAAGCATTTTATTGTCAACCAAACAGTCGTTATACTATACTAAATCACACAAAAGATGCATACACAAAAGATACATTAAATTCTGACATAGCGGTGAGGGTCAGAATCACACGATCTGCTTTTGTGGGCCGAATAAAATGATGTCGCGGGCCTGATTTGGCCCCTGGGCCTTGACTTTGACACCCATGCTGCAAGGTATTTCGAAACAAATCTCAGGATAAAACACAGGACTTACCTTTCAGTGGGTCCAACTTCTTTTCACCAACGTTCTCCTCTTTCACAACTTTGGATGGCTCCTCCTTAAGCGGTTCCTCCACCATTTTGGGTACCTCCAGCGTGACCTTCCTGCGATTGATAAGCGGCGAGCGTCTTTCCATCGGAGGGGTGTTTTGTCCTACGGGGGCTTGGAGCAACACTGCTCTACGAGCCTGACTGGGGGACATGTAAGGGGAATCCTTTTTATTTTGAGCTTCCGACGCAATGGCAGCTGTGTCCGTCTCGTCTTTAGGTTTTGGGATGAAGATTTTGCGGCGGGCTCCCGAGGCCAACTCCTCGGGTGTTGCTGAGCGTATAAGCGAAAGACTGTCCCTTCGTTTCATCCTGGGACTGCTTTCACAGGACAGCGATGACGTCGGCGTAGAAGATGTCGGGGTTGATCCTCCACTCATGTCTTCATCCGGCTTGTCGCTCTGGCGTTCATCCACTGCGATCGCAGGGACCATCATCCCCGCGTCGCTGTCTCGTTCCGCGAACGCCCTGATCATATATTTACGGATGCTGCCGGGGCTCAGTGAGGGGTGAGCTGGAGGCTTGTGTGTCAGTCTCTCAACTGGAGCTCTGCTTCTTAGGAGGTCCTCAACAGTTAGACTCGTGTCAATCTTGCCTTGTTTGAAGGGTTTTGCTTTCAGTATTTCAAGGGAAATACCATCTTCTGTGGTTTTACTTAAAGAAGGCCCGATGTCATCCGTCCTTTGTAGCGCCGTTTCATTTGGCATCGAAGATAAGCTGTCCGTTAAACTGTGTTCTGACGCGTGAGATTTTTCAAACATGGCTGTCATGGCGCTACCTGTTCCAAACCGTCTTGGGTTCTGTGTGACCATCAAAGGTTCAGTTTCTGTCCACTCATTGTGAGCGTGCTTCTTTATTTCACTCTTATTCTCGTGACAACTGACCGATATTGGCGGTACCACAAATGAAGGCACAGTTGACATTTGTGAGGGCCGCGGAGAATCCTGAACGTACGTCTTTAGGAAGCTATGATCTTCTTTGTCATCACTGCAGGAAACGTTTATTTGGGGAATAGTTACATAATCTACCTCGGGGAGATGTAGACTACCTTTCATACTTGCTTGCTCCTGTGTAATTATTTTTGTCTTGTCATCGAACTGAGCTTCACGTTGCAGATCTTTCTGCTTGGGTAACAAACACGAGGAATCAACAACATCCCGGCCTGTGATTTGCGGTTTTAAATGTTTTTGTAAAATACTTGGCTCTGATTCTATTTTCTTGAGTGCTAATATAGTGAGTGGCAGAGTAAAGCGCTTGGGTTGAGGGTGTATGACTTCAATCCTTGGGAGAGGATTATTTTCACATGTGCTTTTATCAGATATGGGTTCTTTGACTTCTGCTATGTCCTCAGTGGACGATGATACGAGTGGAACTTTTTCTGAAGGACGCGGTTGTTTCGCGATACGGTCTTTAGGCACCATGTTTGAAGCACCTTCCAAAAGACTTATTTCAACTTCCGTCTTATCTTTCTTGTCTGGAGCAATTTTGTCTGACTTCTTATTTAATTCATCTGCTGGTGGTTTCTTTTCTGTTATCATGTCTGAAACTTTGTTGTTAGTTTCAATCGGTTGTAGAAGTGTCACCTGTTTTTGTTGTTTTACATTTTCTTCTCGAGTTTTCTTGCGACTTGTAGAAAGTGATTCTGAACTCTGTCGCGATCTCTGTTCTGGGTCTTCTTTGCTTTCATTTGGGAGGGAAGACGTACACTCAAATGACATTTTTTGGTCAACCATCTTGGGGGCTGCAGCTGGTAGAAGAACATCAACATTCATTTCCTGAGTCACCGAAACATTTTTAGGCTCCTCTTTTTCTTGAAGACTTTGGTACCCAAATGTTTTTATATCAGAGACGAGCGTCTGATCGACTGTTTTAGTTTCCCTAATACTGGCCGCCTCTTCCAGCAAAATTGGCGTTAATATCATGGGTATGTTCATATCGGGATGGGGTAGCTTTTTTAATGTCTCTTCAGCTTCCACACATAATTTCTTGGATGAGTATCTCATATCCTTCTCAGGTATATCGTCTTCTAGTGGTGAAACAACCACCTCAGTTCTTTTAGTATCAGGTATTGGTAACCTCTTTAATTTCTTTTCAGTTTCCAAACATATTTTCTTAGGGGGATATTTGGCATTATAGTCTGGTTGACTCTTTTCTAGCAAGGGTGCTGGTGATCCAGCCATCTCGGTTCTGTTTATATTGGATCGGGGTAGCTTCTTTAATTTCTCTTCAGTTTCCTCAAATATTTTCTCAAGGGGGTCATTGACCTCTTTGTCCGATTCACCCTCCTTTTCCAATGGTAATACACTCACCTCGGGTATGTTTCCGAAGGGATAAGGCAACTCTTTTAATGCCATTTTATTAGCCGCACATAATTTCTTGGACGGTGTGTCTACTTCTTTGTCGGGTGTATTGTCGTCAACCATCTTATCAACATCTCCCCTCTGTAAAGCTTCAGTGGGTGTCACGCACAGGCAACTAGGTGCCATAGTTGAAATAACACTTGGAAGAGGAGCTTGGTTATCTGCCAATAGGCTCTGCGGGGGAAGGAAACTTTGACTGAAAGGCTTTTCTTTTTTTGTTGAAGATGTAGTTTCTCCAGCAAGGTGACTCGACTCTTGTGAGAGAACTTGATTTTCATTCGAAACCACCTCCGTATGTTTCTCTTCAGCCTAATGGGAGTCAAATAAAGCCAGGTTAGGTCCTTTCCAGTCCTTTCCACTTTCCCAGATAAATCCCATAAAGGGTTTGTACATTCATGTATTAATATAATGAAAATCTCTATGTTTTCAGAATATAATGCATATTCCTGAGACTTTATGCGCAAAAACCCAACGTTCACGTGTGTTTTATAGTGACGTTGTACCATAAACAGATTTACAGCTCCAAAAGCAGTAAAGAAAAAACACAGTAAAAATAAAACTAATCAAATAAAATCTTGTTTGATGATTGTCCATTTAATCCTAAGGGTTTCTTTATCTTGTGTCACATAAACGGTGACCGTGTTTACATAGGCAAAGGATCAAGAAAATGTTTTGATATTTGAACTAGATAACGTTGGATTACAGATGAGCAGAAGAAGAGGAAGTACATTGTTTTATGTAATTTTACATTGCATGGATGTAGTGGAGGAAGATGAACATTATTTTCGCATTGAAAAGAGGATCATAGTTTAAAAGCTGAAGCTTCAAGCTTAAAAAAACCTTGTCAGCTAATACCATATTTTGAACGAAGACAAGGGGGATTTCCTGGACGTATGTGCTGCTTACACACAAACACAGACAATTTTTACATGTTTCTAGCTAGGTAGAAACTAAAAATGAATATTCATATTTTACTTGATTATGAATGAATGAATGAATGAATGAATGAATGAATGAATGAATGAATGAAAAACAAACAAATCCACCCATCCATATTCCAGACCGATTTATTGTCATTAGGGTAGCAGGGGGCACGAGGGCATGAGGCGGGGGACACCATGAATTGGTTGCCACCCAATCGCAGGGCACAAAGAGACAAACAACCAGTCACTCTCACACTCACACCTAGGGAAAACTTTTGAGTGTTCTATCAGCCTGCCATGCGTGTTTTTGGAATGTGGGAGGAAACCGGAGGACCCGGAGAAAACCCACGCGGGCCGGGGGAGAACATGACGGAGGCCGGACTGGGTCTTAAACACATGACCTCTGCACTGTGAAGCCGGCATGCTATCCACTATCCACATGCTAACCACTTGACTACCGCGCTGCCCAACCAAATAAATAAATAACTATATAAATAGATACACAAACAAGCAAGCAAATAAATAAATGAAAACATACAGTACATACAGTACAAGCATATAGTACAGTACATACGGTACATACAGACACACACACACACACACACGCACACACACAGACACACACACACAAACACATACACACATACATACAGAAAATGTGTACACTTAAACTACATACTTGGGGAATTCCCCTGACTGCATTTGCGTGGATTTCACATCCTTCGAATGTATACATGAGGCTTGAGAAGCTTTGTGAAGCTTTGTAAAAATGTATTCAGAAATTAAAAAAAAAGGAAGCTGGCACTTTCAATGGAAGGGAACTGGTGTCATATTGAGTCTAAAAATGAAATGTTGGCTCTGGAAACTGTGTAAACACAGTTTTGGCTTGTGTCACGATCATGTGAGGAAACAGTCACTCAACACTGAGGGTTTCTCTTCCGACGTCACCACAGTCAACGTATCATCGTAGTTCCACATTACTGACAACAAACAGATCGCCATTTCAGTGGGTTCTTTTTGAACCTGATGACTTTGGTTCCTCTTTCCACGTCACATGCTAAAAGCTGTCAGTGAAGCAACCGCACACAAGCTCGCTCATTTCAATCGACCAATCAACCATCTTTTAATTGTATATGAATTCTTCTTTGATAATCAAGAACTGACTTTTTCGACTGCTGTCACAAGCAGACAACACAATTTAGCAATTAACTCATTCACTGCCAGAATGTGCAACAATGTGTCCACTCCAGTGCCAGGGTTTTTGTCATTGTTACTTGAATTCCAAGACCCACAGAATATTGAGTTTTGGGAGAACATAAACAGTCAATACAGTGTTAGAAACCTTCGGGAAAAAATGTTAATTCATAAATTATATGGGTCTGGAGTTATGTGAGCTCGAAATGAGGGTGGCTGTCCAAAATACAATCCAATACATATAGCGCTTTAACAACAGCTGAAGCTGGAACAAGAGGCCATGGTCAGCGCTTTATTGGCACCCAAGCATGAACAAACAAAACCCGAACAAATTCGGGAATGGCGCTCTACGTCATATTCTCAATTCCCGAATAAATATGTGAATGGCACCGAATGAGTTAAAAATATTGTTTGGAAACAGTTGATGATTTTGTGACGACAGTTAACATGCTATTGCATCTTTTCGTCACCACCACGTTCATAAATAAAAATAAAAATAAATGTAGAGGTTTCAAACAACTTAAAGAGAGTCATAATTAGACACATCAACAAAGTGGTCTCTACATACAAGCTCAAATGTCAGCCATTGAAAATGGCGGCCAAATATCAGTTACTGTGTTCGTTGCAATTATATAGCACATGGATCATAAATTCATTTTTATAGCGCATGGAACATGCTTACCACTGATAGGCGAATCATTGTATTCCTGTTGTCTACACCGTCGTTTATTTTTAGCTTTGGGGGGTTGAGGGGTGTCGGTTGCAAGGAATTTTCAAAATGTGACAAGACCCTCCTTCTCATGCCGAGACCTGCAACAAAAGTCACTCGACTAACCCTAAGACAGATTTTACAAACCCTCGACGCAACATGAAAGCCATTGGCATTCAAGTTTCAGCAAGTCCTCTGACGCACTTCTCTCACTCTCCGTAGCCAACACCGGAGATATTACCCGGTCTATCTTACAGTGAGCCGTGAAGATACACAACATCCCCTACTCCCCACATATAACATGACTGAGTGATCAATTTTCACGGTTCCTCATTGCTTTGACACTTGTTTGGCTGTTTGATAATGCCAATGCGACAAAAGCGGTTTCCACTGAGCAGCCAGTCATTCCATCAACTCTGCCATACCTCAACCATGTCACAAATCTACCTGAATTCATGAGTGTGTTTTTCAGACTGATAGAGAATAGACAGAAAAGAAGTTCTCATATTTCAACGTTTCGTCCTTCGAAGGCCCACGAGGGAAGCACAGAAAATCTGGGGTCAATCTGAGGTGAACAGACACAGCCTGTTAAATTGTCACCTTCATGTAGGACAGGGGTCGGGAACCTATTTTGATGATTGCATCTGGCTCGCAGATAAAACTAAAGACACATTCTTGCTTTTTCCTGTTTGGGCTGCAGTTGGGGGAAAACGCAATTTTGATTGGATGATACTGACCTAGGTTGGCTGAAAGTGCAATTTTGATTGGATGATATTGACCTAAGGTGGCTGTTGATGTTCAAAGACCACTTTTGATGGGATAATACTGACATCGGTGGCCGTTCATGTTGAAACAGGTAAACGCCTCTTTTGAATAAGACTGACGAGTATCGTACACTACAGGTTGAATGGACCGAAGGATTCTCTTTTGTGGAGAGAAAAGGTTCTGATTCTAATTTGGATTTAGACAATCATCGATGGAACAGTCCAATGTCAGTGGCACTTTGACAAGCCCCATGCTAATGTTAGCATCAACATATTTCTGTGAGAGACAGCACAAAGCAAGCGCTGAAGCTAATGAGCCGTGTGCAGGCTCGCTAGCAGTAACTTTGCCTGTGCACCCGGCAAGTTGACTTTCATTTCGATCGTTTGGTTGGATTTTTACTAATCATGAGGAACGGAATTTTACCGTTCTCTTAGTCAAAAAGGAGGAGATCTGGCCTTGCACAAATTTACGACTTAGTCAACTCCTTCACAGGAAGTGGTCTTAGCCAGGTTACAAATCTATCAGTTAAAATGTCTACATGCTTTTGTTGTGTAGTTGTTGGTGCTTGTGACGTCCAGGGTTGTGGTATTCAAATCAAGAAGACTATGTTTTACTAATTTATCGCTTAAATTTGCATATACATACATACTCTCAATAAATAGCTTGGCATAGGGCGGCAGAAGTTGGGTGTTGGTCATGAATAGCTGCGCCCCCTGCCGGCAGTAAAAGACAATCTTCCCGTGTTCGAACCTTTGTTCACAGTGACGGACCGAACATCTCTGACACAGAGCTTTTTTTTTAATCACCAGCCATCGCCCCGAATACGATTTCAAAGCAAACATCACTAAGGATTTAATCCCTGCTGGTCTGGAGTGCATTCACTATCTTGTCAGGCAAATGCAATCTAAATATAACTCACAAGTCAAGTGAAAACTATCTGCTTTTCAAGACCTCGATACATACCTCAGTAAGAACTTGAAGACCGGACAATGGCATTTGTTGGCCCGCACTGATGATCCTTTCGCCCGCTGATACATCCATGTTCTCCACCAGAACACCGCTCCCCTGGTTTGTTTGCACAAGAGGCTCTTTTGGACTTCCAGTGGTTAACTCGCTCATTGGTGACTTTGCAGCTTCAAGTTTTAATTTGGGTTCTTGTGGCATTGAGAGTTTGCTCGACACAGACTGTTGGTGGACATCAACACATTTTGGAGGTTCTTTAGGCTTATCAGTCTCCATCGGTACGACTTGGTCGGAGTGAGCTTTGTCCATCTCTGCCCGATGCTTCTTGTATAGTCGATATGACGGCGGGGTTTGCTGTGCTGTCGATTTAGCTTGTGCGGACTTTGCAAGGTGTTCATGTTCTTTATCTTTATGTTCAAAGTATTCATGAGAGTCCTTTTTACTCTTCCCGAAGAAGAAATCTTTGACTGTGTGCAACATGGACGAGATGGATGACTGAATGTTATGATGTTCGTGATCCTTAGAAGACTTTCTGTGATGTTTTACATGTTCTGTAAAATGGGACACTTCTTGTAACGTTTCTTTTTCTTTCTCCCGTTCTATCACTAAATATTTTTCTTTGATGATTTCTTTCTCTTTTGCCGTTCCGCGCTCTTCCTTCTCGACTTGTAACTTCTCCAGCCTTCCTTCGTTTTCGACAGTCGCATTGTCACTACATACGTCCATCTTCTGAGGTTTTTCCAGTTGAGCAGAGTTCTCGCCCTCTTCAGTAGTCTGCGACTGCAGAGTCTCTGATAAAAACTGGGCCAAACCCATTCCCCCGTCATAACCGTTTTCACCTCCGTTTTCAGTCACATGGCCTCTGTTGCTGCTGCTGTTTGTGGTGGTGTTAACGCCGGCATCGACACCATTGGTTATCTTTGGTTTCTTTTTGGCCACGAGTTCCTCAGGGGCCGCTATGTTCTTTTCCAGACTATTGTCCAAATGTATTGCAGAGGCTGCGCCTTTGACGTCAAAGCTAACTCCATTGGCTCCCGCTACAGAGCGCAGTTGCTCCACAATTTCACGCTCATTCGCTGCTAGGACTGGCACTAGTCCTGGAATTGGACGTTTCCTTGGAGGTGGCTCTGGACTAACATGTGATTCATGTTTCTGAATATTATCCCTGCCCCCCTTTTTGTTCTGTTCTTCCAAGTCTTTCCGCTTCTTCTCTGCTTTTTGCTTCAGCTTGTTGAAGAATCTCTGGTGGATCTTGAATTCACTCATGGTGCCCACTTCCAATACACCCGAGCAGGAGACAATACCTTTGCTATTGCTCGCTGAGACCTGATAGATAGCCGCATCATCCAATGTGCAACTGGAAAGAGAAACACCTATTAAATACAATTAATAAAAACTGTATTTCCCGCCATTGAAAACAAAATATTTCTCATTTCCCTCACATACTTGTAAATTTGGAGGGTGTGTGTTTTCCCATTTTTGTGGATCTCATACTTTGGAAGTCCACAGTAACGGTCCATTTCCATATCATCCTTATACCATTTCAGTTCTGGCGCGGGATAGCCTATAAAGAATATGTGATAATATGCCTTTCAGAAAAAAACATAGGTGGATGCTATATAAACACTCCAATTGTACCTTGTACAAATTTAATTTTTGTTATTTTGCATTTTAGTTACAATAAATCTCACGTTATAAACATAATGGATTTGACTAACGGTAATATGACAGAAATGTTTAAAACCGGACGTACCTGCGACGACGCAGATGAACTTGACGTTACAGTTTTCCGACACGGCCTTTGACTTTAAGGTGGTCTCAAAGCATGGCTGGACATCCTCGGTAAGCTGAGCCATGACGGTACACAAGGTACTCCTGCAAGTAAACACACATTTCAAACAGTGATACGTTTATACTTATGTAACATTTCACAATGGTGTAGTGCATTCCATTTTCTTTGAAGGAAAGTTATTAATGGACATTACTGGTAGGGGGCAAATGTAAATAGTTTTGACACATACATTTCTGGGACACCAAGGAAAACAGCAATGGCAAATGCAACATTAAAATTGATGTTGGTCACTGAAACCGAATGCACGACTGGACAAAACTGGACTTCAACTGTTAAGAGGTGTGGAGGTTTTATTCTTAGGGAACACCAGATGGTGTGGTTAAGATGTTAGTTTGGAGGAATGTTTGAAAAGTATGTATTACCTCATTGGCCTGTAGTGAGAATACCTCGAATAGCTATTTAGAGAGGAGGCAAATGCAGGGTTGTTAATTAATAACTCAGAGTTCAGGAATGAACCCAATTATATGAAGTAGGCTGTTGATATCTCTCCTCTTCAAAAATAAAAAACATTTTTTGAGTGCCTTTGTCTAAACTCTATATGCAGCTGTTTTGTCTTTACTACCGTGTACTATGAAATGTCTTTTTTTAAGCATAATATGCAATGTGTAATGACAGTGGATTAAAAATTTTACCTGTTTTCTGGCCTAACATTTGAGAGATAATTATTGCGGGTTTCTGTGCGGCCATTTACAGAACTGCTGTCCTCTTCACTGAAGCTGCTGGTTCTCCCGTTGGCAGAAAAAGATCGAGACGTTGGCCTCCTGGAAGTCATTTTGCACCGTAGTAATTCACCAAAAATGTGAAATCCACTCTTATTTCACCACCACCTAAAATGTAAAAAAATAAATAAAATCCTGAGTCACGTCTTCAGCTGGTCAGACTTCTCTGCCTTGGATAGTAGCTGATTTCTAGTATTCGTAGAAATGCCCCTAAAAATCAGAAAAGAGTTAAATTAGTGGAGCACAGACATATAAATAAATTACATTAATTATTATTTATATACTGCTCAGCACACACATTGAGTCCATGCTTGTCCTCTGACAAGGCAAAGTACTTGCATTGGAATAAGTTATAAATAGATTGCACTTTCAATTTGGAATCAAACACAAGCACA
Source organism: Hippocampus bargibanti (assembly GCF_051943395.1). Lineage (NCBI taxonomy): Eukaryota > Metazoa > Chordata > Actinopteri > Syngnathiformes > Syngnathidae > Hippocampus > Hippocampus bargibanti. The sequence goes on along the minus strand of NC_142738.1, from coordinate 7,708,936 downwards.
ACAAAAAAAACTTGGCTTTAAATGTACATGCTCGGAGCCTTCTTTGGGTTCCGTATACACATAAAACAATGCTCCAACTTACGATTAAAATGTTGTCTGTGTTGGTTTGGAGTCCGTGTCTGTGTAGAAATCCTTTGGAAGTGTCTATCGCAGGCAAGCATGTGCAACCAGCAAGGCCCTAATTTTAGCAGGTCCAGAAATAGGCGTAAGAACACAGCAGATTTTCCAAAACTCCACGTCAGATTTTTTTTATTTGTAATACACGATGAAAACATACACGGTAATATAATTAAAATGTCATATCACTAAGGCAAACAACAAAAACTCCTGAATTTTAAGCACAACATAACGAAGGGCCATTGGGTGATGTTAAACTATCACTGAACATAATAATAATAATAATAATAATAATAATAATAATAATAATAATAATAATAATAATACATTTCATTTATAAGCATAGAAGGTTACATTTGGGTACTGAGAGGCTGCACTTTGCCCAATTCAAAAAACTCGTATCAATATTATTTTAATCTCTCTGTCAACAAACTACAAATTATCTTAAACAAAACACATACAACTTTACACCTTTACGATTCTTTCTCTCCGGGTGTTTGAAAAGCGCCTGGAAATCCTGTATATGAGGAGGTTTGGCTATTACCGTCATACCCCCAAAAATGTGGCTGCTCAATTTTATTTTTGTAAGCATTTTTAAATGTTGGGTCGTTTTACTGTTGAATGTATGTATTTATAATTTTTCAATAGTGACCGTTTAAGAATAAAACAAACGTTTGAGATGAACCACCAGTGTGTTTATATTGGAATCGTTCCGTTTTTATACTAGGCTTTACGGTAGTCTTCTTCCGGGAAAGAGGGAGGGGGTTTACTTGCAAAGATTTAAGTTATGAAGGCGAGATAAGAGAAACCGTTTCTGGCAGCTACCAGTGCGGCGCTGATGGCAGGTATGCACCCAATCACAATTATCTTTGCTACTTAAATTTTTTTTACAAAAATCAACACATCGTTGTTTCCGCTAAAATGTAGAAAGAGCATGGATAGCTTAACTTGTTCGCTTTCTTCAAAATGTGTTATTCACTCGCCTACTCGCACGACACGCTTTTAAACAAACTAACTTATTTCATTACAGTAAATGCCTAACAGGAATGGACATCATTGCCGATAAAAAGAAGAAAATGCGCCAATGAGTGATTCCATCCCCGTCATATGATGCTCGGAGGTGTGTTGCTGCTCCATAATCGACTGTCATTTTCACTCATTCATTCTTTGTGAAGATGAACGAATGCGGGTGTCTTGTCTTATTTCAGACATTGTCATAGTGCGCCAGCCCGTCTCTGTGTGTGTGCCTGTGAACTTCAAGGTGACCCTGAGTGTCCGTGCTGAGGCTGCAGGCATCCTTAAGTACCAGTGGTTCATTTATGGTGACGATGGAGATAGTTACGAGGTATGTAGACACCCGAGTAGCCCGTCACAAGTCTTTTTCTACTCTCCCAAACACAACCAAATGCACTGGTTCACATTTACAACATACATTTTAAGACCATCGGAAGTTGAAATTGTTTGAATGTGTTAAAAACAGGCGGCCCGGTAGTCGAGTGGTTAGCACGCTAACCACTCACGTTGAATCATAGCTGTAACAGACACAAAGGTGTGTAGTTTGACACACAAGGCTAATACGTAAAGTCTAGTTATATCGATATCGGATATATCGATAGTCCCGGTTATATCGATACTATTTCGATGCACGCACGGAGAAAATTACATGCAAACAGGGTCGGATATATCGATAGTCCCGGTTATATCGATATTTTTTTCGGACTCCCTTAAATATCGATATAACGAGACTTTACTGTAGTATATCACCTGCGCCATGTTGCTGTCTAACAACTACTGTGCCCCCCCCCCCAAAAAAAAAAATACAATCAGATCTAATTTTGTTGTCTACTAACTCGTTCACTGCCATTCACAAATTTATTCGGGAATAGAAAATATGATGTAGAGCGCCATTCCCGAATTTGTTCGGGTTTTGGTTGTTTTCATGCTTGGGTGCCGATAAAGCGCTGGCCATGGCCTCTGGCAATGTTGATTCTTTTCCACAAGGGGCAGCATTTCTATTTTTTTCCATGTTATCGCTTTGTTCCAGCTTCAACTGTTGTTAAAGCGCTATGTAAACTAATATGTATGTGTTGCATTGCATTTTGGACAGCCGCCCTCATTTCAAGCTCATATAACTGCAGACCCATATTATTTAGGAATTAACTCTTTTTTTCTGATGAAAGAAGAGAGTCTAAGGTTTCTAACTCTGTAGTGAATGTTTATGTAGTCCTAAAACACAATATTATGTGGGTCCTGGAATTCAGGTGACAATCACAAAGACCCTGGCACTGAAGTGGACACATTTTTGCATGTCTGGCAGTGAATGAATTAACAACGGTATTCCCGCTCAACCGATCGCAAATTTGAACAAAATGTGGAAAAATGTCTTCCTTTAGTTTAGTGTGAAGGGAAAATATTATTTAGCACTTTGGTTCTTCTGTTGCATCAAAAATTCTATTAAGGCTATGGCAGATATGGTGTCTCTTTGACTAACAACATTGCATCATTGCACGGTTAGGAAATTCTGTCAAATCATATCACATCATGATTGTCAGCAGGATTCGCTTTACATCTACTGATACTTCTTTCCATGACAATCCCCATTTTGAATATCTTCATGTATTTTTCTTTCCTCTTTGAAGGTGTACAATGGAACTCAGCCGGATCTGATCATTGACACCATTAAAACACGCTGCTATGTATGCCGGGTCCATGACAACTTTTGTAATTCAGTGTTCAGTGAGTGGGTAAAAGTGAAAGTGCTTGACATAAATGCAGCAGGTAAAAATGACCCCACTGCCTAAACTGATCCAAAGCATCAATACAAATTTCTGACGGGTATTTCAATCAAACTCTTGCGGCTTTCATTCTTTCCCCAACAATCTCAGATTTGCCGCTGCAGTGGCGGGGTGAGCCCCACATTGCTATAAACCCCAAACCTCAGACAATACAACTAGGCGGGAAAATTACTCTCTACTGCGCCGCCTTTGGCAACCCTGCTCCAAGCTACCAGTGGTACAGAAATGGACACATGCTTTTAAAAAACACTACTGACACGCTTCAGGTAAGGAAGGAAGTGCTAATATTTACATGATGTCACGCACCCATCGCTAACCATGTCATTCATTACAAAAGGTCGGTTAATATGTAGCCTGATGTTTGATTTGCGGTCAAGTATCGTTTCACGTGCTTACCAATGAATGAGCGATTGTGCTACTTGTAGATTGAACATGCTGAGGCCAAGCACAAAGGATCATACTTGTGCTCAGCTTCTAACGTACTGGAAGAAATATGGAGCGAACCGGTCGAAATTGACGTTGGTAAGTCATAAACGAAACCTATCGCCCCCACAAAAGACACATTTTCCTGTACTTTTCGCTGAAACGTCCTTAGTTTCCTGTGTCATGTTATAAAAAAAGACTTAATTTCATTTCATCTCATTGAATTAAAACTCAGTATGTTGGTTTCCTTTAAGCTGAAGGTACTTCCCCCATTTCTACGGAGTAAAGGGGAAGTTGTTAGATTCCAAATGTGTTTTTTTTTGTCTGAGCAATACAGCAGCGATGTAAAATGAAACCACGAGCACCGTTTCGCCCTTTTGCTCATTGTTGCGGTCTGCAGGGTGCATCACAAATAGATTGCAACACCTTATGCAATCCTTTTTGACCAAATCGTTCATTGCTATTGGAAACAAAATGATGACTCAGCCTTTTTGTTGTTTTTAATCTAGTTGAAATTGATCAACTTCCTCTTCCAGCAACCAAAGGTAAATTTTTTTTGACCATTTCATTTTCAACCCATGTTACTTCTAGAATGGAAACAATTGATGTTTTTTTATTTTAACAATACAGAAACACAAATCTATTTTGACCATCTGTTTTTAGCTGTCGACAAAGTTGCCTTACTTATCGGCAACTTGAATTACGCCTACCATCCTGGCTTAATGGCCCCTGTGATGGATGTACACGAGCTCGCCAATCTCCTGCAACAACTAAAATTCCGAGTTGTGTCGTTGTTGGATCTCACCAGGATGGAGATGCTGGCTGCTCTCGACAACTTTTTTGAACTCCTTGACAAAGGGGTTTATGGTAAATGCAGTTTGTTGACACCTGCCTTTTCACCCCATAGCATCTTGGAATACTCAATTAAATTCAACTCAATTCGAATATACAGTAAAGTCTCGTTATATCGATATCGGATATATCGATAGTCCCGGTTATATCGATACTATTTCTATGCACGCACGGAGAAAATTACATGCAAACAGGGTCGGATATATCGATAGTCCCGGTTATATCGATATTTTTTCGGACTCCCTTGAATATCGATATAATGAGACTTTACTGTATTTAAAGGACAGCCGACGTCTCCGGACAAGTTGTGTCCATAATTTGTAAAATGGCTTCAAATGACTTCTACTGAGCGTATTTGACAAAGATTCCACCTCCTATAGTTATATTTTACATTTTAAGACTCGCGCTGAATATTCAGGAAGTCTTGTTTTAGAGTTGGTGACGAGTCCGTACGTGACGTCACTAAAGGACCGCCCTTGACCTTAAAAAAGACGCATTGTAGCGGTCCTTCCATCACGTCAATGTATTTTGCTGTACTTGTTTGGTCTGGGGACCTCGTGTTGCACCCAAAAGCCGCCAGAAGGCCAGAAGAGGGTGTCCAAGCACCATATAAGGAATTTATCAGCCTGTGTAAACGGAGGTGGCCACAGGATGTCGCTATTGTGTGCCTCTTTTTTTGGGTGAGAGATTTTCCCCCAATATTGCCTCAAAATGGCACAAATAAATTCTTTAATCGATTGCAAACATGTATGCTTTCCTCTTCAGAACTATTTGAATAATATTCATAACTGCATGTGTGACAAGAAAGCATATTCTCCGAATCTGAAGCCATTGTTTTGATTCACTAGCAATGCAAGACGTCTTGGCGTCACGTCACGAACTGGGGGCGGGACTTTCTGAAAATGCTCAATTTTTTGCAGATTTTGGACACTTTAAGTAATTTTTATTGGTGTTTTGCATTTGACTAAAAATATCATACTGCGTGTTTTGGGTATTTTAGATGCTATAAAACGTTTTTCTGGTGTCAGTTAAAAAACAAAAAAGTGACGTCGGTTGTCCTTTAAATCATTCACTCCCAGACATGTGCAGAAATGTGTCCACTCCAGTGTGAGTTTTTGTCAACGTCACTCGATGGGACCCACAGAATATTAAGTTTTAGGACTACATAAACATTCAATGCAGCCTAAGTAAACTTAGACTCTCTTCTTTCATCAGAAAAAATAGTTAATTCCTAAATTAGATGGGTCTGGAGTTTATGAGCTTGAAATGAGGGCGGCTGTCCAAAATACAATACATATTGGTTTATATAGTGCTTTAAATAACTCTGAAGCAGGAACAAGGCGCTAACATGGAAAAAAGGGAAATGTTGCTCCATTGTTGAAGGTAAAACATTGCCAGAGGCCATGGTCAGCACTTTATCGGCACCCAAGCTAGAAAAAAACAACCTGAACTAATTCAGGAATGGCACATATTTTCAATTGCCGAATAAATTCATTAATAGCAGTGAATGAGTTAAAATGTCTGAAGTTTCGCCATAAAAATAATGTATACTTATATTTGCCGCTTCAGATTTATACCCGCTGGACTTTACATTATCACATGAGATACAGTAAAGTCTCGTTATATCGATATTCAAGGGAGTCCGAAAAAATATCGATATAACCGGGACTATCGATATATCCGACCCTGTTTGCATGTAATTTTCTCCGTGCGTGCATAGAAATAGTATCGATATAACCGGGACTATCGATATATCCGATATCGATATAACGAGACTTTACTGTATTTGTAAAGAAAGAGGTCACACACGCGGAATTCTAAGAATGTTGATTAACCTTAGACACTGTAGACCACAGGTGTCAAAGACGAGCACCGGGGGCCAATTCTGGTCCACCACATCATTTTATTCGGGCTGCAAAAGCAAATCGAACTTATGAAATTCCATGATGCTTGCTAAAGTCTGAACCAAAATGTCAAATTGTGAATGAGTTAAAAATCATTTTCCAATAAACACCGCTGTATCCAAATAATTCATACAAGAAACAAAATTGTATTAATACGAGTTCTAAAGTTGGCGAGGAGGCGTGTCTAACTTTGAGCGCAAGGTCAATCCAAAGAGAGCGAGCAGCAACGGAAAAGGCTCAATCCCCTCTGAGCCTCTGCTTAGTTGTATATAATAAAAAAGCTTTACTGTAATCTGAAACTTAACATGTCATGTCGATACGTCTCTTCATAGAATTAAGTTTTACGCACAGGAAGAAGTACTGGCTATTTATGGTGTATCATGGTGTATAATTTTCATGTCACTTTCACAACATGACATTGAATGTATTTGGAACATACTGCGCATATGACAGGCATTTGTTTACTTCGGTCACACATTTCTGAATTTCTCTTGATATTAATTACATGTTCACACGCTCGAATTAATCAATCGATATTTCATCACCTTCGACAGGCCTTTTCTACTACGCGGGTCATGGTTACGAGTGTGTTGGGAGAAATTACTTGGTGCCTGTGGATGCACCGCAACCTTACCGAACTGAAAACTGCGTGTGTGTGCAACGGATCATGCTGCAAATGCAGGAACGAAACACTGCGCTGAATGTCGTCCTACTGGACACCTGCCGTAAATGGTAACATTAAGTACAGTGATACTTCGGTTTACGATCCCCTTGGCTTACGAACTTTTCGGTTTACGAACGTTGAATTTATGAAAATTTTACCTTGGCATAGGAACTATTTTTAGGGATACACACGGAGTTGCCACAATGAGTGATGTCGTTCGCGAACGAGCCTGTTCTCCTAAAAGAAAATGGGAGCCGGCTTGTTTTGGTCCTCTATTCCCCGCCCCCAGTCGTCAGTTAAAGCCACGTTATTTGTGTAGAACGCAGCAGTGAGGGGTGGTGGTTTAAACATTAAAGAGACAGGCAGATGACAGCGAGAGAGTGACAAAATGGATACAAAACAGTGAAATTTGGACTCGTTTCAACTTTGATAGTTCAAAGGTAGAGTGTAGACTGCAAGGTTAAAATTCCCATTAATCAGGCTCCACAAATAACCCGCACTAGCCATCAGTTCAATTTGAAATGAAAACAAGCAAGGGAACCAGCTATTAATGATGTTTCTAGTGTGTCTTGTTGCATCTGTTGCTGTTGCAATGTCACAACTTCCAAGATGTACAACCTATAGCTTCTTCAGAATCAGAATCAGAATACCTTTATTCGTCCCGCAATGGGGAAATTTGCAGTCCACAGCAGCAATTGAAGAGGGATGGGGTTGGGGTGGGAGTGAAAGGATAGAAAACAAGATATTCTAAGCATAACAAAATAAAAAAAGCCCTTGAAGCCCTTTATGCAAAAAGCTATCCATTCCATGAAGCCATCAACGACCATCACAAAGGTAAATAAAACAACTTTATTATACAGTACAGTTTATTTCTTTAATTATAATACCATAGCACATTTATTATACATAAGATAAGGCATATTTGTGTAGTTTTAAGGCTTAGAAATTTAGAAAGTAGAAAATTGTTTTATGGCAGGGGTGTCAAACTCCGGTCCTCGAGGGCCGAAGTTTTCCAAGTCTCCCAGGTGTGTTGCAACAGAGAGACTTGGAAAACATGTAGGACTTCAGCCCTCGAGGACCGGAGTTTGACACCCCTGTTTTATGTGGACCTGGGAATGGATTATTCTCATTTTAATGGTTTCCTATGAGAAGTTAATTTTCGGGATACACACTTTTCGCCTTACACACTCTGTCTGGGAACCAATTAAGTTCGTAAGCCAAGGTATCACTGTAGATGGATTTCTTTTTTTTTTAAGATAATGGTTTCTTCTATGTGATCGGTTTAGGTCTAAATTGATGTAAAAAAATGTGAACCCATCAAATAATGTTTACTACTAGCTAAATATTATTTCTGGATTACTATACGTATTTTTTGTGTTATATAAATTTTCTCTGAAGTTTTGGAGGTACATGGTGGATTGTAAACACCTGATCAAAATGTTCTTCTTTTCTTAAAGGAACAACCATCAGCGCATCCCATCAGTCATCATGTCACAGCGGCCGAAGGGAAATACCGTATATGGCTATGGCACGTATGTCCATGTGCAAGTTGAAATATTTGCTGACACCACAGGTGTCAAAGTCAAGGCCCCGGGGGCCAAATCTGGCCCGCGACATCATTTTATTCGGCCCGCAAAAGCAAATCAAACTTGTGAAATTCCATGATGCTTGCTAAAGTCCGAACCAAAATATCAAATTGTCGTATTTAACCACAATAACAGTCATTATTTTTTACTTCAAATTTGAAACTTAGTTATTCATTAATTTGTCTGTACGTGATATGTGGATTCAGAACGGCCCCCCGAGAGGAAACATAAATACAATGTGGCCTGTGGCAAAAAAAAGAGTTTGACACCCCTGGCTTACACAATCAGCTCACTCTACTGTGATTAAAATTGCCATATGTAGCTTTGGACATTAAAAACACGACTATAATTTTATGAATATATCCATCCAGGTGTGAAGATGCCGAGGCTTTTGAAGTCCAGGATGGAGGCAAAAGTACGGGAATCTTTACCAAATACTTGAACAAGCACATCCTTCAGGCGGAAAAAATCACACGCGTCTTAGAGAAGGTGTCCGAGGGTGAGTATTTCCAAAAAAGCATCTAAAAATTGTTGAAACACACCTTTCACAGCCACAAGTTTAAATAAATTAATTAATTAATAAATCTAGCTTAAGTAAATATACAGACGCTCCCCAATTTACGAACGAGAAACGTTCCAAACAGTCATTCGTAAGCTGAATTTTTTCGTAAGTTGCTTGAGTGCTATATTTTGTATGGAATGTACTGTATGTTTAAAGGACAACCGACACCATTTCTTTTCCTAACTGACATCAGAAAAACGTTTTCTAGCATCTAAAATACCCAAAACACGCAGGGTGGTATTTTTGGTCAAATCCAAAACACCAATGAAAATGAGTTTAATGTGTCCCAAAACTACTTCAAAATGACCTCGGAGATGGCGCGTTTCAGTAGGTCCCGCCCCCTTGTTCGTGACATCACTCCAGGACGTCTTGCCTTGCTCTAGTCTTCAGATTCGGAGAAAATGCATTCTTGTTACTCATCCAGTTATGAATATGATTCAAATAGTTCTGAAGAGGAAAGCATAAATGTTTGCAATCGATTAAAGAAGTCCTTCCGTATCAATTCGAACCGTCAGCACTCCAATGTAGCGTCCCAGAAAATGCACAAGATGGCGCCCCAGCTCCATTGGAAATGGGCTGATTTGTCTGCTGGAAATTTGTATGAAATAGTAGTTTTGGTGCAACACACAACGATTCACCAGCGCGTTATTTATGTGTTTTCCTTCTAATTTCACCATAAACATGGATCAACACGAAGTTTTCAGACCAAACAAAATACATTGTGTGTCACTTTCTCGGTCAGCGGCGTTCCTGACGTGACGTCACGTCAGGAATCGTCACCAACTCGCAAACAAGACTTACTGAATATTCAGCACGAGTCTTAAAACGTAAAATATAGCTATATGCGGTGAAATCTTCGTAAAATACGCTCAGTACAAGTCATTTCAAGTGATTTTACAAATTATGGACACAACTTGTCCGGAGGCGTCGGTATAAGTATGTTTAAAATGTATGGAAGCATGTTTAAGGTTTGTATTAGTAACCTGTATTGGTTTATACTGAAAAATAATAATTTAATAAAATCTATGCGCTATAAAGATATGTACATGTACAATTGGAGAGAATACTACATGTGTTACTACAAAAATGTTCGTTTATACCATTGTTCGTAACTCGAATGTTCGTAAGTACGGGAATGTGTATTCAGATAGATTTCCTCATTTTAGTCCTCTTTCACGCAAGACTTATGATTGGAACTGTTTTTTTATGAGTGGTTCATGGAGAGGGTGCTTTACTGTCTGTTTCATCTGCCACTTGTGACATAATTTTTGAAGATACTTTTAACATGCGACCTCATTCTTCGGAAATTCACACCGTCGGCCTGAGAACAGCAAGACATTTGAGCGCCGCAAAGCACAAGACAGCTGCTCGGCCTTTTGGACCCTTCCGTGGTCCTCCTCCCACCTCATATGAGTGGATTTGCAAGTCAACTGTGACTAGACAGGGCACCTGCTTGACAGCCCACTGTGCTTCATGTATGAGTTTTTAACTCATTCACTGCCATACATGTGCAAAAATGTGTCCACTTCAGTGCCAGGGTTTTTGTCATTGTCACTCGAATTCCAGGACCCACAGAATATATTAGGACTACCTAAACATTCAATGCAGCGTAAGAAACCTTAGACTCTCCTCTTTCATCAGAAAAAGAGTTAATTCCGAAATTATATGGGTCTGGAGTTATATGATCTTGAAATTCGGGCGGTTGTCCAAAATACAATGCAATACATACATATTGGATTATATAGCACTTTAACAACAGCTGAAGCTGGAAGAAAGCGCCTAACATGGAAAAAATGGAAAGGCTGCCCCCTTGTGGAAGGGAAAAACATTGCCAAAGGCTTTGGCCAGCACTTTATCGGCACCCAAGCATGAAAAAAACAAAACAAATTCGGGATGGCGCTTGGCGTCATATTTTCAATCCCTGAATAAATTTGTGAATGTAAGTGATTGAGGAAATATTAAATTAAAAATGGGATAGTATACATATGTTTAAAAATAATTGTCAGGAATTACTGCCAGTTTGTTTTTTTATGGCACAAATTGACAGAAGTGGCGCATAAATATACGATTTTCTTGCTCCTTATCTACCTTCCTTTTATGTGTTCTTATTTTTCCGTTCCTCATTTGTTTATCCACTCCAGTCACCTCAGCAAATTCCCCTCAATTCCTCAACGTCAACCATGTGCATCCCATAAAGACTGTCTAAACTTCACTATGGGGTTACCAAGGCTGTTACGTCATGGGATAGATTACCGCAGTTTTTTGTAGTTAACATTTGAGTGTTGTGTTAAATTCTAACTTGCACTGTACTGAGTTACTTGACAGAATACCAATGCTAAGAATTGACTGCGAAGATCAACACTGTATTGAGCAAGGAAACCCTACTTGAATGCCTACTTAATTTTGTTAGCCCCACATTTTAACTTTTCATGACAACTGAGATTGACCCCAATTAAATTATGAGCTTTAGTCAGGCTTCAATGTACTTGAATACATTTTTGTTTTCAAATTTCCGATTTGGTGATGACTTAACTCTTTCACTGCCATTCCCGAATTTATTTGGGAATTGAAAATTGTGACGTGGAGCGCCATTCCCAAATGTGTTCAGCATCGCATTGTATTTTGGACAGCCAACCTCATTTCAAGCTCATATAAGTCCAGACCCATATAATTCATGAATTATTTTTTTCCCTAAGGTTTCTAACACTGTATTGACTGTTTATGTTCTCCTAAAACCAGTTTTAAAATATGAAATAAAAAAATAATGACTGTTATTATTGTTTACATTTTGGTTCGGACTTTTGCTAGCATCATGGAATTTCACAAGTTAGATTTGCTTTTGCGGGCAGAATAAAATAATGTGGCGGGCCAGAGTTGGCCGACGGGCCTTGACTTTGACACCAGTGGTTTACGGTGTCTAATTTTAATCAATGTTTTTAGAATTTCCCATGTGTGACCTCTTTCTTTACAAATATCTCATGTGATAATGTAAAGTCCAGCGGGTAGTCCGGTGAATATAAGTATACATTATTTTTATCGCGAAACGTCAGACATTTTAACTCATTCACTGCTATTCACGAATTTATTCGGGAATTGAATTAGTTCGGGTTTTTTTCTTGTTTGGGTGCCGGTATTGTGCTTTTTCCATGTTAGCACTTTGTTCCAGTTTCAGCTGTTGTTGAAGAGTTATAGAAACCTATATGTATGTATTTCATTGTATTTTGGACAGCCGTCCTCATTTCAAGCTCATATAACTCCAAACCTATATACAGTAAAGTCTCGTTATATCGATATTCAAGGGAGTCCGAAAAAATATTGATATAACCGGGACTATCGATATATCCGACCCTGTTTGCATGTAATTTTCTCCGTGCGTGCATAGAAATAGTATCGATATAACCGGGACTATCGATATATCGATATAACGAGACTTTACTGTAATTTAGGAATCATCTCTTTTTTCTGATGAAAGGTTTCGTAAGCAGCATTGAATGTTTAATTCTGTAGGTTCTGGAATTTGAGTGACTGGAAATGTTTTTCCCTTCCACGAGGCGGCAGCATTTGTCTTTTGTACAGTCACCCCCATTTCGAGCTCAAATAACTCCAGAAGCATATAATTTAGGAATTAACTATTTTTTTCTGATGAAAGAAGAGAGTCTAAGATTTCTTACGTTGGATTGAATGTTTATATAGTTCTAAAACTCGATATTCTGTGGGTCCTGGAATTTGAGTAAAAATGACAAAAACCCTGGTACTGGACACATTTTTGCACATCTGGCAGTGAAAGAGTTAAGATGAAAATTTGTGTTGAAAAAAAATTGTGAACACACTGACACTCTTTTACGTCTACGTTAGATTTAGGTCGAGACCCTCTGGTCACAGGCAAGCAGGTTGTGGAAATCAAGCACACCTTAAAGGAACCTCGGTCCCTTGCCGATCTGGTTCAGACAGCCGGCCACACAAGGGAACTTCATTTCAGAGATTTTTGCTGGCAGCGAGCAAATGGTGCGTTCACTTATTCAAATTCCACTTGAGTCAGAGTGACCTTTGTTGCTCATACCTCCTACACAAAAAGCATGTGATTTTCTATTTTAAAACACTCTGAAAGTACTTCCTTAAAATGTAGCAACATTGTGACTTGGTTCCCTTCTGTTTGGTGTTTATGTCTATGATGTGAATGAAAGCGGCTGAGAAGTTCCTCAAATATACCTGACCTTGCGAGTAATTTGATTTGTCACAGGCTTATCGTGTGTAAAAAAAATTGCTGACTTTAATTTTTTTAAGAATATAATAATGAGAGGATTTAAATGCCGCTTTAGTCTAATTATTTTATGTACCTTTGTTTTCAGAGCTACCAGGGAAGAATCGACTGACGTTCCTTTGTGACGTAGAAGTGGAGCTCAGCTTCTCAGCCTTGTTCTCAAACGTCATGGTTGTTTTTGGGGTTATAAAGACCACAGGCCCCAAAACAGACAACTGCACCATCACGCTGAGTAGCATACCTGTAAATATTGTTTATGCTTAATACTGCACAATGAAAATCCAACAAACCACTTTAACACATTCACTGCCAGATGATGTGCAAAAATGTGTCTTCTCCAGTGCCAGGGTTTTTGTCATTTTCACTCAAATTGTAGGACCCACAGAATATTGAGTTTTAGGACTACATAAACATCTAATGCAACGTAAGAAACCTGAGACTATCATCTTTCATCTGAAAAAAAAGAGTTAATTCCTAAATTATATGAGTCTGGAGTTAGCTGAGCCTGAAATGAGGGTGGTTGTATAAAAGGCAAATGCTGGCCCCTTATGGCAGGGAAAAACATTGCCAGAGGTCTGACCGGAGCTTTAAAAGCAACCCCCACCCGCAAGAAATAACAAAACTCTTAACAAATTTGGGAATGGCGCTCCATGTCATGCTTTTCAATTCCAGAATAAATTTGGGATTTGCAGTGAATGAGTTAAAAACCACAATGACAGTTACTTTTGGATAAAATTTTACATTACATACACTGTATGCAAAACAAATACAGTGACACCTCGGTTTACGAACCCCTTGGCTTATGAATATTTCGGTTTACAAACGTTACATTTATAACAATTTTACCTTGGCGTATGGACTTTACCTTGGCATACAAACTTTTTTCATACACGGAGCTGCCTCAATGAGTGATGTGTCGAATGAGCCCGTTCTTCTAACAATAAAATGGTAGCCGACTGTTTTTGTCCTCTATTCCCCGCCCACAGTCTTCGGTTAACGGCACTTGATTGGTCAAGAACGCAGCAGTGGGGGGGGGGGGTTTAAACATTAAAGAGACAGGCAGACAACAGTGAGAGTTTCAATTTTGATCGTTCAAAGGCAGAGTGTAGACTGCAAGGTTAAAGTATCCCATCAATCAGGCTCCACAAACAACTCTCACAAGCCATCTGTACACTTAATGCAAAAAGCTATCAACCCAGCTAAACAGAACACAATTGATGAGGATCTAGATACAATTATCACAGAGAAAGCACCTACAAGGGATCATTCCTCAAGATGGTGAAAGGAGAAGGTTACGTTCCTCATCAAGTGTTTAATGCTGATGAAACCGGCCACTCCATTCCATCAAGCCATCGACCATCACAAAGGTAAATAAAATGACTTTATTATATAGTAGTGTTTATTTCTTTAATTATAATGCCATAGCACATTTATTATACATAAAATAAGGTATATTTTGTGTAGTTTTAAGGCTTAGAAAATTAGAATATCGAAAATTATGTTTTATGGTGACCTGGGAACGGATTATTCTCATTTTAATGGTTTCTTATGGGAAATTATTTTTTGGGATACACACTTTTCGCCTTACACACTCTGTCTGGGAACCAATTAAGTTCGTAAGCCAAGGTATCACTGTACAATAAAAAAAAGACCACATGTAAATCAGCATTATAAATTCCACGTTGCTCATCATTGAAAGGGTCATGTTTCCATTCGAAAACAGAAAAGAATCACCACACTGCCCACGTTTCACGAGCAGGAGGAAGTCATGCCCATATATAGACATCCAGGTTCCCCTCACTAAAACCAAACCAGGAAGTGGGCTATATTGACATCTAGTGGCTGATCATAATGAATGACGAAATATGCTTCTCACAAATTACTTCATCCTGCTGTTTTCAGCCGATGGAGGAACTTTACTGTGGGCCTGGAAGGTTTGAGGAGATGGATTATATTCTATTCGATGAAGGTGCTAACCCAGACTGTACTTTGCGAGTGTGTGGACTTCAGAAACTCAAGGTATGTGTATCCTGATTACTGTCGCTCATGGGAGAAGACTCAAAACGGATAATACATTTGTGTTTATTTGTCCTTTGTAAGGAATCACTGGTCATCAGGATGGATTTACACTATACGCACATGGAGAGCAGGCTACGTTTTACAGAGAGCATACAGGTGGACATTGGAAAACCTTTGGTGGCCTCCTGTAAATTGTACGAGACACTTCAAAAGACATCACCCTGGAAACCAGATGCTGCTTCTACCCAGAAAATAGGCAGAATTTTGCACCCGAAGCAGACTCATGCTGGTCCAAATCGGCCCTTTACCCGGAAGGCCGAGTGTACCGCTCAACTGGTCCCATTTATGTGTAACGAACCCGAGGAGAATGATGAGAATGAGCTACAAGACTAGTTAGACTTGTTCATATTTAATGCCTTTATTTATGCGATTCCAATCATCCAACACTGAAAAGACATCAACATACTCTAGTAAATATAGTTTCATCTAAAAGTTTGTATTGTTCATTAATTATTTTGTCATTTACATATATTTTTACAGGTAGGAAAATGGCCGGCCACAGATATGTGTCAAATAAAGAGAATTATTTATCCAACGAATTCTCAGTATTTCATTTTAAACCAAAAGTGTGTTTTGGTTCTTTCTGAAATATCAGAGAATGGATTGCGTTGTGCTTAAAGGACAACCGACACCCCCTGGACAAGTTGTGTCCATAATTTGTAAAATCACTTCAAATGACTTCTACTGAGCGTATTTTTGGATTGGATTGGATTGGATATGCCTTTATTAGTCTTACAGTGGAGAAATTTACATTTCACAGCAGCAAAGATTTTAATAAGATTCCACCGCATGTAGCTATATTTTACGTTTTAAGACTCGCGCTGAACATTCAGGAAGTATTGATTTTGAGTTGGTGATGATTCCTTACGTGATGAAGGCCCCTGACTGAGAAAGCGACACACAATGCATTTTGGGTCCTTTGTCTGGTCTGAAAACTTCGTGTTGATGGCAAAATTAGAAGGAAAACACATGAATAACGTGATGGTGAATCGTTGTGTGTTGCACCAAGACTACTATTTGATACTAGTTGACACAAATTCCCAGCCGGAAAATCAGCCCATTTCCAACGGAACTTGGGGGCCATCTTGTGCATTTTCTGGTACGCTACATTGCAGTCCAGACACCTCAAAATGACACGGAAGTACTTCTTTAATCGATTGCAAACATTTATGGTTTCCTCTCCAGAACTATTTGAATCATATTCATAACTGGATGAGTAACAAGAAAGCATCTTCTCCGAATCTGAAGCCATTGTTTTGATTCTAGAGCAAGGCAAGACGTCATGGCGTGACGTCACGAACAAGGGGGCGGGACCTTCTGAAACTCGCCATCTCCGAGTTCATTTTGAAGTAGTTTTGGGACACTTCACTTTGGGTGTTTTGTATTTCACTAAAAATATCAGCCTGCGTGTTTTGGGTATTTTAGATGCCATGAAACGTTTTTCTGATGTCAGTTAGGAAACAAAAAGAAATGGCGTCGGTTGTCCTTTAAATAGATAGACAGAGTTTAAATAATTACATTTGTTGAAATATGTTTTGTTATTCCGAGATTAGTAAAGTGCCACGTCAAATAATTAACTCACATTACTATAGATTGAAGATTACCGAACTATTTGGTTCGCGTAGCAATATGTTACATTCGGTGTCAAACTCAGGTTCTGGAGGGCCGCTGTCCAATATGTTTTCCAAGTCTCCCTGTTGCAAAACGCCTGATTCAAATGATGCGAAATGAGGCACGTGACAGCAGTGACAAAGTGCATTCCATATCACGGAAGTTTATTAAGGATATATACGACATCGGAGGCCTCGTCGTACAGCTCGGTTAGCTCGCCGTGATCGTATAGTGGTTAGTACTCTGCGTTGTGGCCGCAGCAACCCCGGTTCGAATCCGGGTCACGGCAACCGGGCCAATCATTTTGCACTTAGGTCTTTTAATTATTTTTCTTCTTTAATTGAGGTTTTTTATCGATAAATTCCTTGTTGCTGACGTGGCTGTTTTCTGTACAAATAAGGGAAATTAACGAGTTTATATCATGCAGTAACGACATCTCTCCTCCAGGGAGCAGTGTAATATAACAAAATATCTACAATATGAATCGACGGCTAAATAAAATATTTTAAAATATGAATCCGACTGAAATTCAAACTGTCATGTTTAAACACAATTCATTAACATTAATCATACTGAATATTAAATGTTTTATTGCACCTGGATAGCACGGAAAAAGAGCACACTTATGAAAATCTTCCCTAGAATGAGAGGTGAGTGACAGAATATCTTCATTAAAGTGTGTGTGTGTGTGTGTGTGTGTGTGTGTGCGTGTGTGTGTGTGTTTTTTTTTTTTTTGGGGGGGGGGGGGTGTCAGCGTTCGCTCTTGGGCTGTTTCACTTTGACGTCAGATTTCATTGGGGCCCGCCCGCCAGCTCTAGTGGCAGTGATGAATGTGAATGGGGAGGTGGGGGAGGTGGTGCTAGGGGGGGCATCCAACATCAGACACACAGCGGAGTGGAGTGTCACTGTGCGTGGATGGAGGCAGGCATCGTGGGATTGTTCCTATTTTATCGACCGCAAGACGCCAACCTGACGGAACCGCGATGGTGCACTGCTTGGCGACTCGACGCGCGGCTGCGGGTCGTTTAGGGGACCCGAGAATGTGGTCGTTGTGACGTTGACTTGAAAGCCGCTAATTTTTTTGCTGACATTATTGTTCCCGGCCGGTACGCACAGCGAAGATGTTGAGTCGATTCGTGAGTGGTAGCGTCAGGAATCTCGAACGGGAATACAGCTGCACCGTCCGGCTTCTGGACGATTCGGAATATACGTGCACCATTCAGGTGAGTCACCTGTCGGGCCATTGGGCGATTTTGGTACGGCTTGAAAGGCATTCACGAGAAAGGGCTGCTTTGCATTTGTCCTCTGTTAGTCTCTGACGAGAAGAAGCTGACCCCAAATGTGCTCTCGGTTTCCGTATTTCGGACAACCTAGCGTGATGCATTTACCCCTTGGCACCCACAATCGTCAAAACACATCAGTTTACAGACAAAGTTTGCTGTCGGTGCTCCGAGGTGAAAGGAAAATCGATCATCTATGTAGCTTTACAATGGTTTGTCACAGAAACCGTATCTTGCTTGTTTTCTACTTCATTTAAAC
Organism: Hippocampus bargibanti; assembly: GCF_051943395.1. Taxonomy (NCBI): domain Eukaryota; kingdom Metazoa; phylum Chordata; class Actinopteri; order Syngnathiformes; family Syngnathidae; genus Hippocampus; species Hippocampus bargibanti. Next base: position 7,690,543 of record NC_142738.1, on the reverse strand, counting down.
AGCCTGAATCTCTGACGGATTTTCTTAACCGATCAATTTGCCTTATGGTTTATGGTAGTGATATAGCCTTTTTGCACCCGTAAAATCCTTTATGGGAAGCATTAATGTAGGATATACCGTGAGGGGCTCCTGTCGATTTATTTCCTGACAGGGCAGTAACCTCCGTTTGCACCTTTGACACTTGACTCTGAGGCACTTTATCAGTCTAATGATATTCCTTATGTGATATGTCTTTGTAGGTTTTTCTAATATATTACTGCCAGCAATTGTAATTTGAGGCACAAAATATACCCGTGTGATACCTTTTCACATGCTTGTAGCTTTGTGATACATTTCAGCTTTTAATAATTACAATTTTAATTGTGATTTTCATGTCAACAATAAATTAGATTAGATTAGCCTTTATTAGTATCGCAGTGGAGAAATGTATATTTCACAGCAGCATAGTGATGAAAGTAAGAGGACAGGAAAGGAAGAAGTAGAAAAACTAAATGCAGAAGCTGCTGAAATGGCAGCCACTCTTGCGGCCCCATATTGAAGTCAAAACAACAAAAAAACTAAATAACAAATAATGTGACACAACACAGAAGACACAGACAGTCATTCAATCTTAAACACATTCTGCACCCCCTTTTTTTGTACGAAGCAGTTCTAAATGAAAGAGGGGAGGATCAAAGCGTCCTTTTCACCAGTGGATCTGGGACGTCATGGTTAAATGTGCACATCTGCTATAAGCTAAATGTTGAAAGTAAACACAAAGCTGTAGCATCCATTGAAGAAAAGAGACTGAAATCTCCTCTCCCACGTAAATCCGCTTCAATTCCAAGCCGCGACAGTTCCATATAGGCATTGGCGCTCTGCGCTTTCTTCTGTAGGAGCCATTTACCGCTTCTCATAAACATAAACGGTCTGGGGCGTTTCAGACGTGACGTCACATAAGGCATCGTCACCAACTCAAAAACAAGACTTCCTGAATATTCAGCACGAGTCTTAAAACGTAAAATATAGCTATATGTGGTGGAATCTTTGTAAAATACGCTCAGTAAAATTCATTTGAAGCCATTTTACAAATTATGGACACAACTTGTCCGGAGGCGTCGCTTGTCCTTTAAGTGTCTGTACATCTTGGAAATATGCCTGGCTATTTTGGTCACGGAAAAGGTACCATCGTGGCACTGTAGCTTAGATTCAATTTCCCCCCTGAAAAGAGCGGAATATAGACTCCTAATGTGTCACTATTTCTGACTTTATCTAGCAGATGGAACATCCGAGGTATTCTGCCTTTTATCTTGTGTCAATTTATGGATGTATTGCTGCTAGTCTGAAATAATTTATAGTGCGTTACCGTTGATTCCTAAATCGGGCAGGATCTTTAATAATACATATGAGGTGTCCCTTCCATTAGATAGCACGCTATTCACTATTGTGGTGGACGATAGACATCAATCTAAAACACCTGTAAGGAGATTTAAAAAAAATGTCTTTTTGTAGCAACTGTCCATCCAACTGCGAGCTTTTTGATGACGTTCCACTTTTTTTTTCATGCTCGCAAGCAGGTGTAAAAAGAACCTGTCACGTCAATTACAAAACCATTTCTTCTTCTTGGTGGATGCTGGATTAAAAGAGGTGTCGAAAAGACATCCCTGGAGACTTTGCTGACTAGACATATTAAAGCCTTGTCAAGGCAACATTAACCTACCTTGTAGAACAATGAAACATTCATAAGACCTTCCAGATTCTTCCTTCTTTGATTTCCATTGTCATCAACAGGCTTACAACTGCTCTTTTTATCCCACGAGAAGGTATGAAACGGATACTGTAAAATGATAACTGGGCATTTTGAAGAGAGGTAGACGTTCTGTTTGGACCAAAGAGAGGAAAAAAGCTCTTGATGATGCAAAATGTTTACCATTTATCAAGTGATGAGAGGGAAAAAAAAGGTCAAAATTAACTAATTCACTGCCAGACGATATGAACAAAAAATGTGTCCACTCCAGTGCCAGGATGTTTGTCATTGTCAGTCGAATTCTAGGACCCACAGAATATTGACTTATAGGACTACATAAACATTCAATACAGCGTTAGAAATTTCAGACTCTTCTTTCATCAGAAAAAAAGTTAATTCCTAAGTAAGTTCTATCGGTCTCGAGTTATATGAGCTTGAAATTAAGGTGGCTGTCCAAAATAATAATTACAGTAAAGTCTCGTTATATCGATATTCTCGGAGTCGGAAAAAATATCGATATAACCGGACTATCGATATATCCGATCCTGCGGCATGTAAATTTTCTCCTTGCGTTCATAGAAATAGTATCGTAATAAGCAGTACTATCGATATAACCGATATCGATATAACGAGACTTTACTGTATAATAATAATCCATTTGATTTATAAGCGCCTTTCAGAACTCTTCACTTTACAGTCAGTTACAGGATAAGTTTTTATGTGGGTGAGCAGCAGCAGCCACACGTGCCAGCGTTCACTCAACCCAGAAGTAACTCAAATAGATAGAAAGCTAGCTAGATAGCTAGCCAATAAATAACCAATAGTTAGCTAGCTAGATAGGTAGCCAGCCAGCTAAATAGCTATATAGCTAATCGATAGCTAGCTCGATACCCGGCCAGGGAGCGAGATAGCAAATAGCTAGCTAGCGAGATAGGTAGCTAGATAGCTCATAATACATTTGGATTTCACAGGGGTTTTGGGTTATATAGCGCTTTAACCAACAGCTGAAGCTGGACCAAAGCGGGAAATACCGCGTCCTTATGGAAAAGAGAAAAAAAAACATTGCCAGAGGCCATTGCCAGAGGCCATGGCCAGCGCTTTATCAGCACCCAAGCATTGAAAAAACAAAATCCGAACAAATTCTATGTCATATTTTCAAATCCTGAATACATTTGTGAATGGCAGTGAATGAGTTAAAATGTCTAAAATTTCGGCATAAAAACTAGCGCTTTATCGGGACCTTCCGCAAGAAAAACAAAAACCCAAACTAATTTGGGAATGGCGCTCAACGTCACACGTCGCAATTCCCGAATAAAT